>NC_057812.1:237354184-237405997 GCF_018294505.1 Triticum aestivum
TTTTCTACTCTGGTTTTCCCCACATATTTTTGTTGAAAACCACGCGCATGTTATTGGTTTACCATATAAAACCCTGTCTTTTTTGGCAAGTCAATAAATGTTGATTTTTTTAAGGAAGTGCTGATTCAATTGGCAGCTAAAGTCCATTTTTTGGTATGTAATCACGGTAATTGCGTACAAATTATTTGTGGCCCCGTTGCAACGCACGGGCAATTATCTAGTAAAACCAAAAAAGTCATAGTTGTGAGCTTTCCTTTGTGTATCCAATAATGAGTTTAGATAATAACTTAATTTACCTTATTTTGTCGTGCATCATGGGTCAATTCTCTACTTTTCAATATTCAGTGGGAAAGTGGTGGGGGATGCCCGCACAGCGAACTCGGTTGGCACTAAATGAGTAAATGTTCCTGTTTCAAGTTCATGCCTTCTAGGTACGATATTATTTCTAAGAACTTTCAGTGGAAGTACAAATAGATATGTGTGCCTAATTTTTTTCGAATACCTATCAGCTGCAAATACTAATGAGTAGGTGCAGATAAGCTCATTACCTCAATAACGGTGCAAACTTTAGCTTTTTGTTCTTCCAAGGATAGAACAGAAGCACACAAGAATTAACATTTTACTTGCAGTTATATTGTTGGACTCTTGTGATCGGATAATTAAATGACTGAATTATATTGATATAAAAATCCACGGCATATTTTACGACATGATGACCACATTAATATTTGCAGGTCTACCAACTACATTCACTACTTAACAGATTCAATATAGGTAATCTTGCATCTTGGGCTTGTTGTCTTGAAGTGCCCATAATGTGGAATAAACCATTTGCTTTTTTGACAAATGTTTTGTTAATATTTGCCATAGTATGATGGCTTGTGGACATCATGCCTGGCAGATCCCCAAGTTCTCAGTTCTTTACCAATCCAAGACATAAGGAAATGCCAAAGCAGATGGAATTTTTGTGAAGAAGAATCGAATGGAATTAAGTAGCCAAGTAGAAATTGGTTTTTACTGGCCAGCCACCAAGAACACTATCAATCTAGCTAATATGAAGCTGTATCACAAGTTCTTCATAAAGTTAAAATATGATTGGACAGCCTAAGAAATACCTCCATAAGAAATCTAGGTTGCAACCCCTTGTACAGCCGGTTGGTGTCCTCTTCTGATGCTGCAGCCTGCCAATTGAACGCCTCCCTTGCTGTGCCAACTGCTGCCGCATCAACCTCTGAACCAGACAGATCGTATGGCTCATCATATGCCTCCTCCCACAAGATCCTTGTCCTCTCCACCGTCTCCTCACTGGCCACCTCCCCATAACTGACCACCATTTTCATAACCTTGTCCTTGATAGACACCAGTGTCATGTCTGTTGCATAGCTCGCCGGAAAACTCTGCCAAGGATACATAACAACTGTATAAGCTGTATATATACAGAGGGTAACAAAGCATTCAGTTGCTACTTTGCTTAACAGCTTAAGTGGATTGGCAAGTCGTCACTACACATACCTGATGAGCAAGCCACATCAGTAATATGTCCAGGCTAGGCACGAGCCGAGTGTCTTCTCTGGTTGTGCACACACCCTTTCTGATGAGGTCAAGGAAACATGTGTAACGCCGTCTCGCAGCGACATGGTAGACACCTTCTGAGACAAAGGGTGAGGCAAAGTGGTCTGCTAGGCCAGCGTATGTTTGAACCATCATGAAAATTTCGCTATTAGCACTGTCGTTCTCAATGCCATTTGAATTATTTCCATCAAATTCATTGTTGTCAAGGTCAAACGGCTCCAATGGGTAGCGCGCGGCCCAGATGTCCCGACAACAGTCAGCGACATGCTCCTCATTCTCAGCATCAAGTATTGATGGTCGATCGATGAGGCGTCCAAACCTTGATGCACAGTATGCGACATAGCTCTCCTGGGAACAGAAGAATCCACTTGAAATCGCACACTTTGTCAGAAAATTTTAAAGGCTCAAATATAAGTGGATCCTAAAGTTTAGTGATTGTTTTGAGAAAAATGAAGTACAGCCAGGGGATCATTTTGAAAATACAAATTCTGTTAAGAACAAGCAAGGCAATCTTGTATTCCTAAATTGTGACTGTAACTATTTAGGCTACGTTGACCTGGCCGTCAGTAAAATAACCTCCAGAAAAATGAGCAAGTCATGAAGACGTGACGCAACCAGTAAAAGAAAACATGGCGGCAAGAAGGCTCACATGGTGGAAGCAGTGGCAGAGCCAGACGAGGTGCACGTCGGGCGGGGGCAGCAGCATCGCCGCCTCCTCTCCTCCTCCACCCGCCGCATCGGCGGCGAGCGGCAGCCACATCTCCTCGTACCTCCGCACGGACAGCGGCCCCACGTTTCCTCGGGCGGACGCGGAGCGAAGGAACGCGAGGAGGCGGCGCGCGGCGGCGGCGAGGTCGACCGAGAAGAAGGCGGCGGGATAGCCCGCCTGCCCGCGGGGACCAGGGGACGAGGAGGGCATGGTGCCCTCCGGCGGCGCCTCTGCTGCGGAGGGCATTCGCCTTGTTGTCATCGGTGAGAATATTTTTTGTTGTCACTTGCGAAAGTGCAGAGAGTGGTTGGTCAAAAGGGGCATGTGCCGACTGATGGATGATTCATGGCGCATGATTAGGATGGGGCGGGCCGAACAAACGATTTCTATAAACAATTTCTTTTGAAGGAATCTGATCTTTGGGATATTTTTATGTAAGATGTTTTTTAGGCCAGTACAAATTTCATAAGAAAATTTTCATCCACTCCAACAATCTCTTGTCTGGACAGAGTTTCTCTCCCACTTCACACCTCAGACCACACTCTTTTTATAGAAAAAGATGCTTTCTCATCTTCTTACCTCTTGTCTAGAATTTTACGTTTTTTCAGTGTGATGTTGTCCGTTATTGTTTTTTTAATACACTACAATCGTTGAAGCTAGTTACATGCACATACCTATGACCGCATGGTCATACATTCTATCCCTATAAGAATATCTCTAACGACAACCTGTAAATTTCCTCTTGCACTCGTCCATGAATAAAGGGATCAGTTCGCGTACACGGATGCAGGAGGCCGTTGCCAATGTTGCCCGCGTACATTTCAAACACTTCTTCAACAAACCGAATGAAATTCATGCAACACGGTGCATTTTATACAAAGTTGGCGACATTCATGCAAGCACGATGAATTTTCATTAGATTTCGAACATTCAGAAAAATAAATGACCCGGCCCTAAACCTATCCTATGGCAGCAGTGCTCGGTGTCCAAGTCTATTTCGTCCTCCATCCGCCGTCTCTTGGGAGGTCTTGATGTCGCTCTCCTCGCGAGGTCGGGGCCCTCGCGAGGGTCTTCACTTAGAAGCCTTGCAGCTGGGCCGTACCAGGCGTCGAGGGAGCCACGTCGTGGGCCACAGGCAAGCAGATGTGGGTACCCTCGATCCTAGAACGCCGACAATCTTATAATGCTATCGTCGTTCTAAGCAAAATAAGATGCATAAAGGATAAACATCACATACAATCAAAATATGTGACATGATATGGTCATCATTATCTAGTGTTTTTTATCTCCATCTTCAAAGCATCGTCATGATCTCCATCGTCACCGGCTCGACACCTTGATCTCCATCATTGCGTCGGGGTCGTCTCGCCAACTATTGCTTCTACAACTATTGCTAACGCATAGCGATAAAGTAAAGCAATTACATGGCGCTTGCATTTCATACAATAATTAAAAGACAACCCTAAGGCTCCTGCCGGTTGTCGATATTACAAAACATGATCATTGTCGGTGTCAAAACCGGCGGATCTCGGGTAGGGGGTCCCAAACTGTGCGTCTAGGATCGATGGTAACAGGAGACGGGGGACACGATGTTTACCCAGGTTCGGGCCCTCTCTATGGAGGTAATACCCTACTTCCTGCTTGATTGATCTTGATGAATATGAGTATTACAAGAGTTGCTCTACCACGAGATCGTAATGGCTAAACCCTATAAATCTAGCCTATGAATATGATAATGAGTATATGTGGTGTCCTTTCCGGACTATCCCCTTCGGTTTATATAGACACCGAGGGGATCTAGGGTTTACATGGAGTCGGTTACATAAGAAGGAATCTTCGGTCGCCAAGCTTGCCTTCCACGGCAAGTAGAGTCCAATCCGGACACGGTGCAGTCTTCGGCCTTCATGTCTTCACGACCCATCAGTCCGGCCCATGGATAACAGGCCGGACGTCTGAGGACCCCTTAGTCCAGGACTCCCTCAGTAGCCCCTGAACTTGGCTTTCAATGACAAGGAGTCCGGCGTGCAGATTGTCTTCAGAATTGCAAGGCGGGTTCCCCCTTCACTCATCCCCACGCAATATATTCGGGCATTGATCCAATGTCGCCTCCTTGGCTTCTGCGCGTTTGAATAATCTTCGTCCTCCACGTGTCGAGTGAATGTGGAAAGTGAAGGAAATATGCCCTAGAGGCAATAATAAAGTTATTATTTATTTCCTTATTTCATGATAAATGTTTATTATTCATGCTAGAATTGTATTAACCGGAAACATAATACATGTGTGAATACATAGACAAACAAAGTGTCACTAGTATGCCTCTACTTGACTAGCTCGTTGATCGAAGATGGTTATGTTTCCTAGCCATAGACATGAGTTGTCATTTGATTAACGGGATCACATCATTAGGAGAATGATGTGATTGACATGACCCATTCCATTAGCTTAGCACCCAATCGTTTAGTATGTTGCTATTGCTTTCTTCATGACTTATACATGTTCCTATGACTATGAGATTATGCAACTCCCGTTTGCCGGAGGAACACTTTGTGTGCTACCAAACGTCACAACGTAACTGGGTGATTATAAAGGAGCTCTACAGGTGTCTCCAAAGGTACATGTTGGGTTGGCGTATTTCGAGATTAGGATTTGTCACTCCGATTGTCGGAGAGTTATCTCTGGGCCCTCTCGGTAATGCACATCACATAAGCCTTGCAAGCATTGCAACTAATGAGTTAGTTGCGAGATGATGTATTATGAAACGGGTAAAGAGACTTGCCGGTAATGAGATTGAACTAGGTATTGAGATACCGACGATCGAATCTCGGGCAAGTAACATACCGATGACAAAGGGAACAAAGTATGTTGTTATGCGGTCTGACCGATAAAGATCTTCATAGAATATGTGGGAGCCAATATGAGCATCCAGGTTCCGCTATTGGTTATTGACCGGAGACATGTCTCGGTCATGTCTACATTGTTCTCGAACCCGTAGGGTCCGCACACTTAACGTTACGATGACAGTTTCATTATGAGTTTATATATTTTTATGTACCGAAGTTTGTTCGGAGTCCCGGATATGATCACGGACATGACGAGGAGTCTCGAAATGGTCGATACATAAAGATTGATATATTGGACGGCTATATTCGGACACCGGAAGTGTTCTGGGTGATTTCGGAGAAAACCGGAGTGCCGGAGGGTTACCGGACCCCCCCCCCGGGAGAAGTAATGGGCCTTATGGGCCCTAGTGGAGAGAGAGAGAGGGGCGGCCAGGGTGGGCCGCACGCCCCCTCCCCCTCTGGTCCGAATTGGACTAGGAGAGGGGGGGGCGGCGCCCCCTTTCCTTCTCCCTCTCCCCCTTCCTTTCCCCCTCCTAGTAGGAGTAGGAAAGAGGGGAGTCCTACTCCTACTAGGAGGAGGACTCCTCCTCCTTGGCGCGCCCTAGGGCCGGCCGGCCTCCCCCCTTGATCCTTTATATACGGGGGCAGGGGGGCACCTCTAGACACACAAGTTGATCTTCATGATCGTTCTCTTAGCCGTGTGCGGTGCCCCCCTCCACCATAATCCTCGATAATATTGTAGCGGTGCTTAGGCGAAGCCCTGCGACGGTAGAACATCAAGATCGTCACCACGCCGTCGTGCTGACGGAACTCTTCCTCGACACTTTGCTAGATCGGAGTCCGGGGATCGTCATCGAGCTGAACGTGTGCTAGAACTTGGAGGTGCCATAGTTTCGGTGCTTGATCGGTCGGGCCGTGAAGACGTACGACTACATCAACCGCGTTGTGCTAACGCTTCCGCTTTCGGTCTACGAGGGTACGTAGACAACACCCCCCCTCTCGTTGCTATGCATCACCATGATCTTGCGTGCGCGTAGGAAATTTTTGAAATTACCACGTTCCCCAACAGTGGCATCCGAGCCTAGGTTTTATGCGTTGATGTTGTGCACGAGTAGAACACAAGTGAGTTGTGGGCGATATAAGTCATACTGCTTACCAGCATGTCATACTTTGGTTTGGCGGTATTGTTGGATGAAGCGGCCCGGACCGACATTACGCGTACTCTTACGCGAGAATGGTTCTACCGACGTGCTTTGCACACAGGTGGCTGGCGGGTGTCAGTTTCTCCAACTTTAGTTGAACCGAGTGTGGCTACGCCCGGTCCTTGCGAAGGTTAAAACAACACCAACTTGACAAACTATCGTTGTGGTTTTTATGCATAGGTAAGAACGATTCTTGCTAAGCCCGTAGCAGCCACGTAAAATTTGCAACAACAAAGTAGAGGACATCTAACTTGTTTTTGCAGGGCATGTTGTGATGTGATATGGTCAAGACGTGATGAGTTATAAGTTTTTGTATAAGATGATCATGTTTTGTTAAAGTTATCGGCAACTGGCAAAAGCCTTATGGTCGTCTCTTTATTGCATAAGATGCAAGCGCCAAATAATTGCTTTACTTTATCGCTATGCGATAGCAATAGTTGCAAGAGCAATAGTTGGTGAGACGTCCACGTGACGACACATTGATATAGATCAAGATGATGAAGATCATGGTGTCATGCCGGTGACGATAGAGATCATGACAGTACTTTGGAGATGGAGATCAAAGGTGCAAGATGATGATGGCCATATCATGTCACATATTTTGATTGCATATGATGTTTATCTTTTTATACATCTTATTTTGCTTAGTTTGACGGTAGAATTTTAAGATGATCTCTCACTAATTATCAAGAAGTGTTCTCCCTGAGTATGCACCATTGCGAAAGTTCTTCGTGCTGAGACACCACGTGATGATCGGGTGTGATAGGCTCTATGTTCAAATACAACGGGTGCAAAACAGTTGCACACGCGGAATACTCAGGTTAAACTTGACGAGCCTAGCATATACAAATATGGCCTTGGAACATGAAGACCGAAAGGTCGAACGTGAATCATATAGTAGATATGATCAACATAGTGATGTTCACCATTGAAAACTACTCCATCTCACGTGATGATCGGACATGGTTTAGTTGATTTGGATCACGTGATCACTTAGATGACTAGAGAGATGTCTGTCTAAGTGTGAGTTCTTAAGTAATATGATTAATTGAAATTAAATTTATCATGAACTTAGTCCTGGTAGTATTTTGCAAATTATGTTGTAGATCAATAGCTCGCGTTGTTGCTTCCCTGTGTTTATTTTGATATGTTCCTAGAGAAAATTGTGTTGAAAGATGTTAGTAGCAATGATGCGGATTGGATCCGTAATCTGAGGTTCATCCTCATTGCTGCATAGAACAATTATGTCCTTGATGCACTGCTAGGTGACAGACCTATTGCAGGAGCAGATGCAGACGTTATGAACGTTTGGCTAGCTCAATATGATGACTACTTGATAGTTTAGTGCACCTTGCTTAACGGCTTAGAATCGGGACTTCAAAGACGTTTTGAATGTCATGGACCATATGAGATGTTCCAGGAGTTGAAGTTAATATTTCAAGCAAATACCTGAGTTGAGAGATATGAAGTCTCCAACAAGTTCTATAGCTAAAAGATGGAGGAGAATCGCTCAACTAGTGAGCATGTGCTCAGATTGTCTGGGTACTACAATCGCTTGAATCAAGTGGGAGTTAATCTTCCAGATAAGATAGTGATTGACAGAATTCTCTAGTCACCATCACCAAGTTAGTAGAACTTCGTGATGAACTATAGTATGCAAGGGATGCAAAAACGACTCCCAAGCTTTTCATGATGATGAAATCGATGGAGGTAGAAATCAAGAAAGAGCATCAAGTGTTGATGGTTGACAAGATCACTAGTTTCAGGAAAAGGGCAAAGGGAAAAAAGGGGAAACTTCAAGAAGAACAGCAAGCAAGTTGCTGCTCAAGTGAAGAAGCCCAAGTCTGGTCCTAAGCCTAAGACTAAGTACTTCTACTGCAAAGGGACTGGTCACTGGAAGCGGAACTACCCCAAGTGATTGGCGGATAAGAAGGATGGCAAAGTGAACATAAGTATATTGATATACATGTTATTGATGTGTACTTTACTAGTGTTTATAGCAACCCCTCAGTATTTGATACTAGTTCAGTTGCTAAGATTAGTAACTCGAAACGGGAGTTGCAGAATAAACAGAGACTAGTTAAGGGTGAAGTGACGATGTGTGTTGGAAGTGGTTCCAAGATTGATATGATCATCATCGCACACTCCCTATACTTTCGGGATTAGTGTTGAACCTAAATAAGTGTTATTTGGTGTTTGCGTTGAGCATGAATATGATTTGATCATGTTTATTGTAATACAGTTATTCATTTAAGTAAGAGAATAAATTGTTATTCTGTTTACATGAATAAAACCTTATATGGTTACACACCCAATGAAAATGGTTCATTGGATCTCGATCGTAGTGATACACATATTCATAATATTGAAACCAAAAGATGCAAAGTTAATAATGATAATGCAACTTATTTGTCGCACTGCCGTTTAGGTCATATTGGAGTAAAGCGCATGAAGAAATTCCATACTGATGGAATTTTGGAATCACTTGATTTTGGAAGGGGAGCCTTGGCGCAGTGGTAAAGCTGCTGCCTTGTGACCATGAGGTCATGGGTTCAAGTCCTGGAAACAGCCTCTTACAGAAATGTAGGGAAAGGCTGCGTACTATAGACCCAAAGTGGTCGGACCCTTCCCTGGACCCTGCGCAAGCGGGAGCTACATGCACCAGGTTGCCCTTGATTGTGAATCACTTGGTGCTTGCGAACCATGCCTTATGGGCAAGATGACTAAAGACTCCGTTCTCCGGAACAATGGAGCGAGCAACTGACTTATTGGAAATAATACATACTGATGTATGCAATCCGATGAGTGTTGAAGCTCGCGGCGGGTATCGTTATTTTCTGACCTTCACATATGATTTGAGCAGATATGGGTATATCTACTTAATGAAACGCAAGTCTGAAACATTTGAAAAGTTCAAAGAATTTCAGAGTGAAGTGGAGAATCATCGTAACAAAAATAAAAGTTTCTACGATATGATCGCAGAAGTAAAATATTTGAGTTACGAGTTTGGCCTTCTGTTAAAACAATGTGAAATAGTTTCACTACTCACGCCACCTGGAACACCACAGTGTAATGGTGTGTCCGAACGTCATAACCGTACTTTAGTAGATATGGTGCGATCTATGATGTCTCTTACCGATCTACCACTATCGTTTTGGGGTTATACATTAGAGACAACTGCATTCACGTTAAATAGGGCACCATCTAAATCCGTTGAGACGACACCGTATGAACTATGGTTTGGCAAGAAACCTAAGCTGTCATTTCTTAAAGTTTGAGGTTGCAATGCTTATGTGAAAAAGTTTCAGCCTGATAAGCTCAAACCCAAATCGGAGAAGTTCGTCTTCATAGGATACCCAAAAGAAAATGTTGGGTACACCTTATATCACAGATCCGAAGGCAAGATATTCGTTGCTTTGAATGGATCCTTTCTAGAGAAGGAGTTTCTCTCGAAAGAAGTGAGTGGGAGGAAAGTAGAACTTGATGAGGTAACTGTACCTGCTCCCTTATTGGAAAGTAGTTCATCGTAGAAATCTGTTCCTGTGACTACTACACCAATTAGTGAGGAAGCTAATGATGATGATCATGTAACTTCAGATCAAGTTACTACCGAACCTCGTAGGTAAACCAGAGTGAGATCCGCACCAGAGTGGTACGGTAATCCTATTCTGGAGGTCATGTTACTTGACCATGACGAGCCTATGAACTATGAGGAAGTGATGATGAGCCCAGATTCCGCGAAATGGCTTGAGGCCATGAAATCTGAGATGAGATCCATGTATGAGAACAAAGTATGAACTTTGATTGACTTGCCCAATGATCGGCGAGCCATTGAGATTAAATGGATCTTCAAGAGGAATACGAACGCTGATAGTAGTGTTACTATCTACAAAGCTAGAATTGTCGCAAAAAGGTTTTCGACAAGTTTAAGGTGTTGACTACGATGAGAGTTTCTCACTCGTATCTATGCTTAAGTTTGTCCGAATCATGTTAGCAATTGCCGCATTTTATGAAATCTGGTAAATGGATAAACAAAACTGCATTCTTTAATGGATTTATTAAAGAAGAGTTATATATGATGCAACTAGAAGGTGTTGTCAATCCTAAAGGTACTAACAAAATATGCAAGCTCTAGCAATCCATCTATGGACTGGTGCAAGCATCTCGGAGTTGGAATATACGCTTTGATAAGTTGATCAAAGCATATAGTTTTATACAGACTTGCGGTGAAGCCTGTATTTACAAGAAAGTGAGTGAGAGCACTACAACATTTCTGATAAGTATATGTGTATGACATATTGTTGACCGGAAATAATGTAGAATTATTCTGCAAAGCATAAAGGAGTGTTTGAAAGGAGTTTTTCAAAGAAAGACCTTGGTGAAGCTGCTTACATATTGAGCATCAAGATCTATAAAGATAGATCAAGACGCTTGATAAGTTTTTCAATGAGTACATACCTTGACAAGATTTTGAAGTAGTTCAAAATGGAACAGTCAAAGAAGAAGTTCTTGCCTGTGTTACAAGGTGTGAAATTGAGTAAGACTCAAAGCCCGACCACGACAGAAGATAGAGAGAGAATGAAAGCCATTCCCTATGCCTTAGCCATAGGTTCTATAAAGTATGCCATGCTGTGTACCAGACCTATTGTATACCCTGCCCTGAGTTTGGCAAGGGAGTACAATAGTGATCTAGGAGTAGATCACTGGACATTGGTCAAAATTATCCTTAGTGGAATAAGGATATGTTTCTCGATTATGGAGGTGACAAAAGGTTCGTCGTAAAGGGTTACGTCGATGCAAGTTTTGACACTGATACAGATGACTCAAAATCTCAATCTGGATACATATTTAAAGTGGGAGCAATTAGCTAGAATAGCTCCGTGCGGAGCATTGTTGACATAGAAATTTGCAAAATACTTACAGATCTGAATGTGGCAGACCCGTTGACTAAACTTCTCTCACAAGCAAAACATGATCACACCTTAGTACTCTTTGGGTGTTAATCACATAGCGATGTGAACTAGATTATTAACTCTAGTAAACCCTTTGGGTGTTGGTCACATGTCGATGTGAACTATAGGTGTTAATCACATGGTGATGTGAACTATTGGTGTTAAATCACATGGAGATGTGAACTAGATTATTGACTCTAGTGCAAGTGGGAGACTGAAGGAAATATGCCCTAGAGGCAATAATAAAGTTATTATTTATTTCCTTATTTCATGATAAATGTTTATTATTCATGCTAGAATTGTATTAACCGGAAACATAATACATGTGTGAATACATATACAAACAGAGTGTCACTAGTATGCCTCTACTTGACTAGCTCGTTGATCGAAGACGGTTATGTTTCCTAGCCATAGACATGAGTTGTCATTTGATTGACGGGATCACATCATTAGGAGAATGATGTGATTGACATGCCCATTCCATTAGCTTAGCACCCGATCGTTTAGTATGTTGCTATTGCTTTCTTCATGACTTATGCATATTCCTATGACTATGAGATTATGCAACTCCTGTTTGCCGGAGGAACACTTTGTGTGCTACCAAATGTCACAACGTAACTGGGTGATTATAAAGGAGCTCTACAGGTGTCTCCAAAGGTACATGTTGGGTTGGCGTATTTTGAGATTAGGATTTGTCACTCCGATTGTCGGAGAGGTATCTCTGGGCCCTCTCGGTAATGCACATCACATAAGCCTTGCAAGCATTGCAACTAATGAGTTAGTTGCAAGATGATGTATTACAAAACGAGTAAAGAGACTTGCCGGTAACGAGATTGAACTAGGTATTGAGATACCGACGATCGAATCTCGGGCAAGTAACATACCGATGACAAAGGGAACAAAGTATGTTGTTATGCGGCCTGACCAATAAAGATCTTCGTAGAATATGTGGGAGCCAATATGAGCATCCAGGTTCCGCTATTGGTTATTGACCGGAGACATGTCTTGGTCATGTCTACATTGTTCTCGAACCCGTAGGGTCCGCACGCTTAACGTTATGATGACAGTTTCATTATGAGTTTATATATTTTGATGTACCGAAGTTTGTTCGGAGTCCCGGATATGATCACGGACATGACAAGGAGTCTAGAAATGTTCAAGACATAAAGATTGATATATTGGACGGCTATATTCGGACACCGGAAGTGTTCCGGGTGATTTCAGAGAAAACTGAAGTGCCGGAGGGTTGCCGGAACCCCACCGGGAGAAGTAATGGGCCTTATGGGCCCTAGTGGAGAGAGAGAGGGGTGGCCAGGGTGGGCCGCGCGCCCCTCCCCCTCTGGTACGAATTGGACTAGGAGAGGGGGGCGGCGCCCCCCTTTCCTTCTCCCTCTCCCCCTTCCTTTCCCCCTCCTAGTAGGAGTAGGAAAGAGGGGAGTCCTACTCCTACTAGGAGGAGGACTCCTCCTCCTTGGCGCGCCCTAGGGCCGGCCAGCCTCCCCCCTTGCTCCTTTATATACGGGGGCAGGGTGCACCTCTAGACACACAAGTTGATCTTCGTGATCGTTCTCTTAGCCGTGTGCGGTGCCCCCCTCCACCATAATCCTCGATAATATTGTAGCGATGCTTAGGCGAAGCCCTGCGATGGTAGAACATCAAGATCGTCACCACGCTGTCGTGCTGACGGAACTCTTCCCCGACACTTTGCTGGATCGGAGTCCGGGGATCGTCATCGAGTTGAACGTGTGCTAGAACTCGGAGGTGCCATAGTTTCGGTGCTTGATCGGTTGGGCCGTGAAGATGTACGACTACATCAACCGCGTTGTGCTAACGCTTCCGCTTTCGGTCTACGAGGGTACGTAGACAACACTCTCCTCTCTCGTTGCTATGCATCACCATGATCTTGCGTGTGCGTAGGAAATTTTTGAAATTACTACGTTCCCCAACAGAAAGTCAGGGTATTTTTGCAAATAACATCCCATCCATGCGAGGAAGAGCGCCTATTTAAAGAGATTGGACCCCAGATCCATTCAGCGCTACGCAGAAGAAATCCCCAGAGATTCTTAGGAGAAACCATTCCAGCATGGCTAGTGTTCCCAGCTCCTCCGCTCATCCCGGCCCAGAGAAAGGCGAGTGGGAGAGGTGTTCCGTGTCTCATAGCCGATTGACAAAGTTGCAAACGCAGGGATTCCTTCCCCATGCAGATCTAGTCCCTGTTCGAATGGGGCTAGCTTTCTTCAATGAGGGGACTCAAGCAGAGGACTTCCCAATCAGTCCGGGGGGAGCGACTGTGTTTTGTCCCCTACCTGCTAAGAGGTGTCGGATTTCCAATCCATCCGTTCCTTCGAGGGCTTCTGGAATACTACGGCCTCCAGCTGCACAACTTCACTCCAGCCTCTATCCTGCACATTTCGAGTTATATCGCTTTATGCGAACTTTTCCTGGGCATCAAGGCTCATTTCAAGTTGTGGAGGAAGTTGTTTTGTCTCGTCCCGCACAATCACGAAGGGTCAATATTTGAAGTGGGCGGAGCCAAAATATGGCGCGTCGCCGATACCGGATATCCATCCGGTACACCAAGGAAGGCACCTGATGAATGGCCCTCCGAATGGTTTTATATAGAGGACGTTGCGCTCCCTGGCCCGATTCGAAAGGGTCTTCCTGAATTTGCGCACGTCCCGCTGAAGAAACGCCACAATTGGCATCCCCGGAGTCTTGAAGAGGTAGACGACGCGGAGGTTCATCAGCTGATGAGCAGGATAAAAGAGCTCACCCAGTCCGGACTCACAGTAATCGAGGTTATGGCGATTTCCATAGTGCGAGGGGTTCAACCGCTCCAATACAGAGGGCTTCCCATGTGGCAATACAATGGGGAGGACGACGCCTCTCGCTGCGGCTGGAAAGGTCCGGATACCCCTTCCGCTTTGGATAAGATATTAGCCGAACTGTTCAAAGGGGAGGAAAAGGAATTTCTCCGCATCAAATGTAGAGACGGTTACTCTATGTATAACCCTCCGAGCCGGGTAAGGCCCGACCACTCTGTTTTACTTCTTCCATCTCCGAATTGCCTTTGATAAACTTCTAGCCTGTTTGCTTATGACAACACTAGCGAAAGGTCACCGAGGGATTTCATAGTCCCACCCTACAGCCAGAGGACCACAACCGGGAGCTCGATCCCGGGTTCTAAGAGGATCCGGATATATTTGTGGTGCTTGCGGAGGGGGTGTTTTACCAGACGAGCTACGATGGCACAGAAGTGGCCATCATCGCCGACTACCCCGGTCTTCTTCTAGCTTCACACGTAAGTGATCCGAACACACCTTATTCAAAAGAGATCTCTCCTTCCTTCTTACCCACCACACTGTCTTGTGCTCAAAAGGGGAATGGTTTGGCGCGCCGTACTACTCCAAGGGTACCTCCGAAGAGAGCGTCCCCCACTCCGGGCGAGCCTTCCAAGAGGAAAGCAAACGAAGATACGGCCATGCCCTCATCGAAGAGGTATGAATTCGCCAACCTGCACCTGAGCAGTCACGTCCAACCGTGACCTTCCTGTTATTCATGTGTCAGGAGAAAGACGCGCCGGACCATATCCGGAGGCTTGAGCGGCCGTACTTCCCGCAGCCAGGATTCAAATCCTTCCATGAAGACGGGGGTGGACGCGAAGGCGGGGTCGGACTGACCTTCGGCCGAGGACTCGAATGATGTATCCGTCACCAACTCGGAAGTGGAGAGTGCGATGAATCACGGCGCCGCTAGGCCATTTTACAAGACCCTGGCTTTTCAGAAGAGTCGTTTAACGCCTTCAACTCGGCCGATGCGTACATCTGAGCTGCTTGAGATGGGATTAATAGGGCCACAAAGCAACATTTGAAAGATGTGCAGGTAAATTTATTTTGTCTGGCTATGATAACCATATGCCAGTAGCCCAGAGACTTAAAGGAGTTGAAACAACTGATTTAAGGATCAATGTATGACCAGGTGCTTTCGGAGAAGAACACCCGGCTAGCTCAGGAACTGGAAAAGTGTTAGCGTCGGCTACTTGCTACCAATGCCGAACTGGAGAAATACAAGGCATCTCCCGGTAATGTTTCCTTCTATCAAAAATTCATAAAGATACACCGATAGTGCGAAACAGGGTGCTATCTTTGTGTTCAGCCGTTAGACCAAGTGCAAGAGCAGCTGGACGCCGCTCGAAACGAAGAACGCGGAACCAAAAAACTACTAGCAGCGGGCGAGCGTGTATTGACAAAAGTCGTTCAAGAGAAAAAGAAACTCCAGGACTCGAACTCCAAACTGGGCGAAGAACTGAAAGATATGCGAGCTCAGCTAGCTGACTCTGTGAAGGAGAACAAGAAGCTACGAGGCAGCATATTCAGTATGTGGCCACTTTTGTTTTATAACAGTTTTGGAGGTAACGGTAGCTGACATAGCTGTAATTGCAGGCGTTTTGATGAACCGCCCCGAAGAGGAGGTGTCCGGATCATCGAGTGATCTTCTGCAAGGGTTGTCGCAGTTGCACGAACAAGCTTGGCAGGCGATGTGGAGTGTAGCCAAGGCTTTATGGCCATCTGACCCCCCTCCAGGAAGCATGGAGCAGCTGGTAGAGTTGTTCAAGGGAGTGCGGTGGCGTGTCCGGCTGTGGAAGATATCGGCATGCCGAGAGGGTGCGCGAGAGGCCTGGGCCATGGTGACGCGATATACCAAGCTGGATCCTAATCACATGGCTCGTGTCGGACCGGTAGGGTCTAATGGGGAAGAAATTCCCGTTAGTTTAGTATATGACCAAGTAGAGGTGGCCGCCAAATATTCCCAATAGGATTGTAAGTTAGACTGCCTGTTGGAAGGTGTAGAGGAGGAGGTTTTCGAGTCCAAGTGATTGTGTACTTCCCTCGTCTAGCTGAATTGTATATCATTTGTCATGGCAGACCTTTTTGCTTCAACCTCCGGTCGAAGGTGCGGAGTGTTTCCGAATACCGTCGTAGCCGAATAGGCCGGGGTATGCCTGGAAAACTAGGCGTAGGGGTCATAGTTGGTTGAACAGAAAAGTTGTATCCGGCTAGCTATGTTATATTACATTGATATAGTAAGAAAGATCTTCCAGAGAGAATAGTTCCGTTAAGGGTTCCTTTCCCTGGGTCTGCATGCATTTAGTGCGCATGTTCGAATTGTGATGTTAGCACCACGGTTTGTATAACTTCTGGGGGTGCATAATGGAGTGAGCTTTAAAAAACATCTTTAATTCGTTGACCGAATATTCCCTTAAGAACGCTAGCTTTCGGCTTCACCCAGTCTGAGGTACACATGCGGATGACCCGGTGGTAACAATCGCAGAGGTGCTCCCTTTATGCCCTAGCCGAACTAACGGGAACGTATGGCATAAGCACAGGAGCCAGGCAACCCAGCTTGGCCAAAACTTAAGTCATATCGATGCATATAATAGCAAAGAAAAGGTACATATGAAAAAACTCATATGTGAGGAGCTTGATGCTCAAGGAATGACAAGAACTTCTGTCCGAGAAGCCCCCAGGTACAAGTGGTGTACATTTTTAAATATGTATGTGCCAATGGTGTGCGGTCTAGCCGAACCAAAGCTTTAAAGCGAGAAAGAAGAAAGTAATCAGAAAAGAGAGAAAAAATAATGGAAACTATAGGGGAGGAGGATACGAACAAGGGGTTTAGCGCTAGGCGTAGAATCTCCGGAGTCTGGCCGCATTCCAGGGGTTCGGCTCGAGGCGATTGTCTGATGCATCGCGAAGACGATACGCTCCTCCGGTGAGAACTTCGTCAATTATGAAGGGACCCTCCCATTTGGGCTTGAGTTTGTCCCTTTTCTTCTCCGGGAGCCGTAGAACGAGTTCGCCAATGTTGTAAGTCTTGGCCTGTACTTCTCTACTTTGATATCTTCAAGCCTGCTGTTGGTAAACTGCTCAACGGGCTTTTGCGACATCGTGTTCCTCCTCCAGGGCATCTAGGCTGTCCTACCGATCGAGCTCGGCTTCTCTCTCTTCGTACATATGCACTCTAGGTGAGTCGGGAATAATATCGCAGGGCAATGCAGCCTCTGCACCATACACCATGAAAAAGGTGTGTACCCGGTAGTGCGGTTGGGCGTGGTCCGCAGCCCCCAGAGTACGGAGTCGAGCTCCTCAACCCAGTGCTTGTCTGATTCTTTCAAAGACCGCACTAGTCTGGGCTTGATGCCGCTCATAATAAGACCGTTGGCGCGTTCGACTTGACCATTGGTTTGTGGGTGGTAGACGGAGGCGTAATCTAGTTTAATACACAGATTAGTACACCAGGTTTTTACCTTGTTGGCTGTGAAATTGGAGCCATTGTTAGTGATGATGTTGTGTGGGACACCATAACGGTGCACAACATCGGATATGAAGTCTATCACCGGGCCGGACTCAGCCATTTTGACCGGTTTAGCCTCTATCCACTTAGTGAATCTGTCCACCATAACCAGTAGATATTTTTTCCTATGGCTTCCTCCTTTAAGGGGTCCAACCATGTCAAGTTCCCAGACCGCGAAAGGCCAAGTGATGGGGATTGTTTCTAGGGCAGTGGGGGGCATATGGCTTTGGTTGGCAAAGAGTTGGCATCCGACGCAACGTTGGACAAGGTCCTGTGCATATGCTCGGGCCGTCGGCCAATAAAACCCTATACGGAAGGCCTTGCTAACAAGGGCCCGAGCTGCAGCGTGGTGACCGCCGGGTCCGGCATGAATTTCAGCCAGGAGTTGCCACCCCTCTTCCTCGGATATACATCATTCAAGGACTCTGGTGGCACTTTTCTTGTAGAGCTCTCCATCATGAACCTTGTAGGCCTTTGAGCGCCGGACAATGCAGTGGGCCTCATTCTGGTCCTCAGGAAGCTCCTTCCTATTGAGGTAGGCTAGGAAGGGTTCGGTCCATGGGGCAATGACTGCCATGATGAGATGCGCTGATGGTGTTATGCCGGTGTTTCCGGGATCTGGGGTTATGTTTCGGTCCGGACTAGTATTGCCGTTTTCCGCCTGTCACACCACGGATGGCTTAAAGAGCCTTTCCAGGAAGATATTAGGTGGTACGGGGTCACGCTTAGCGCCAATACGAGCAAGAACATCCGCCGCTTGATTACTTTCTCGAGCCACATGATGGAACTCGAGCCCATCGAACCGGGCCGACATTTTTATGACTGCATTACAATACGTTGCCATCTTCAGATCTTTAGCATCGAAATCTCCGTTTATTTGAGATATTGCAAGGTTTGAGTCCCCGCGCACTTCTAGGCGTTGTATGCCCATGGAGTCAGCCATCCGGAGACCATGCAACAAGGCCTCGTATTCGGCTGCATTATTGGAGTCTGTGTATAGTATTTGGAGAACATACTGGACGATGTCTCCGGTAGGGGATGTTAAAACGACATCCGCTCCTAACCCTGCCATCATTTTGGAGCCGTCGAAGTGCATGACCCAATTGAAGTATGTGCCGTACTCTTTAGGGAGTTCGGCCTCTGTCCATTCGGCGATGAAGTCGGCCAGTAATTGGGATTTGATAGCTCGACGTGGTTTATATGTAATGTTAAATGGCAGGAGCTTGATGGCCCATTTGGCAATCTGGCCCGTAGCATCGCGGTTGTTTATAATGTTGTTGAGTGGTACTTCAGAGGCCACCGTGATCGAACACTCCTGGAAGTAGTGACGGAGCTTTCGGGATGCCATGAAGACCGCGTATGCTATTTTTTGATAATGAGGGTACCAGGATTTGCATGGTGTAAGGACAGTAGATACGTAGTATACTGGCTTCTGAAGCGGGAATTTATGTCTGTCCTATTCTCGTTCAACGACGAGTACGACGCTCACCACCTGATGTGTTTCTGATATGTATAATAACATTGGTTCGCCGACATTTGGTGCGGCCAGGATTGGATTGCTCGCAAGAAGTGTTTTTATTTCTTCCAGTTCGGCTGTTGCCGCGTCCGTCCACTCGAAGTGGTCGGTTCGCGGTAGAAGGCGATAGAATGGCAGTGCCTTTTCTCCTAATATGAAGATAAAGCGGCTTAGAGCTGCCACGCAACCTGCAAGTTTTTGAACGTGTTTAAGGTTTGTTGGCTTAGACAATTGTGACAAAGCTCGGATTTTGGCTGGGTTTGCTGCGATTCCCCTATTGGAGATGATGAAGCACAACAGTTTTCCAGTGGGGATGCCAAAGACACACTTTTCCGGGTTGAGCTTGATGTCATACGCCCTGAGGTTGTCGAATGTAAGACGTAAGTTGTCTATTAGTGTTTCCACGTGCCTGGTTTTGATGACGACGTCATCAACGTAAGCTTCTACTGTTTTGCCAATCTGTTTCTCTAGGCATGTTTGAATCATGCGTCGATATGTGGCGCCGGTGTTCTTGATCCCAAAGGGCATGGTATTGAAGCAGAATGGCTCGTATGGGGTAATAAATGCTATTGCAGCTTGATCGGATTCCGTCATTTTGATTTGATGGTATCCGGAGTATGCATCGAGGAAACACAGTGAGTCATGTCCTGCGGTGGCGTCAATGATTTGATCAATGTGGGGAAGGGGAAAGGGGGCCTTGGGGCAAGCCTTGTTGAGATCCTTGAAATCGACACATAGGCGCCATGATTTATCTTTCTTTGGTACCATTACCAGGTTTGCCAGCCAGTCTGGATGCTTGATTTCTCTGATGAATCCGGCCTCGATGAGCTTGGCCAGATCCTCTCCCATGGCTTGTCGCTTAGGTTCGGAAAAGCGCCGAAGTGTTTGCTTGAATGGTTTAAATCCCTTTAATATGTTGAGGCTATGTTCGGCCAACTTGTGTGGGATCCCTGGCATATCCAAAGGGTGCCAGGCAAATATGTCCGAATTTTCGCGCAGGAATTCTCGTAGTGCGGCGTCGACTATTGGGTTCAGTCGAGCTCCGATGGATGCTGTCTTCTTGGGGTCTGTTGGGTGGACCTGGAATTTGATTATTTCTGCTGCCGGTTTGAACGAGGTGGATTTGCGGCGTTTGTCGAGGATCACATCGTCCTTGTCCACTGCGGTGCGTAGTGCGGTTAATTCTTCGGCCGCGAGGGCTTCGGATAGCGCCTCTAGGGCCAGGGATGCGGTTTGTTTTCTGCGCGGAGTGCTATGTCCGGATCACTGACGAGAGTGATTATACCATTTGGTCTGGGCATTTTGAGCTTCATATATCCATAGTGAGGTATAGCTTGGAAGCGTGTAAAGGCATCCTGCCCCAACAGGGCGTGATATCCGCCGCTGAAAGGGGCCACTTGGAAGGTTATTTCTTCGGACCGATAGTTCTTTGGTGATCCGAATACCACGTCAAGTGTGATTTTTCCGCGCACCGCGCCTCCCGACTAGGAATAATTCCCTGGAAGGTTGTGTTACTTTGTTTGATGCGGCTCCTGTCTATTTCCATTTTATGGAGTGTGTCCTCATAAATGAGATTTAGTCCACTGCCGCCGTCCATGAGGACCTTGGTGAGTCGAAACCCATCCATGATGGGGCTGAGGACTAACGCTGCTAGTGCTCGTACTGTTTTGTACTTTGGTTCGTCACCGGCGTTGAATGTTATAGCCGTGTCATTCCATGGGTTTATTACATCGATTTGGTAGACTTCGTTGAGCTCGCGGAGTGCCCTTTTGCTCTTGTTATTTGAAGCGAATGTCTTGAAGACTGTCAATACTCTTGGGTCATAGTCTTCTTGGGGGTGTTGTTCTGGGGCGTCCTTGATAAGGATGTCCTCGCCGCTCTTGGCTACCTGTTGTAGTATCCAACATGCTCTAAGGTTGTGGGTTGCCATGGTATCTATTGTTGTATGTATTTTGCATGGGCCATCGAGCCACCCTTCCAGAACGATGTCGTGCCATATAGTCGCTTTGTGTTTTTTGACTGTTGGACTGGGTGTGCCCCGAGGGTACGCCCTTTTCGCCTGTAGGGGAAGTTGGGTTGGGACTGGTGGTTCCCAGCGAGCTGCTCGAGTTTCCCAGGCGCTTTCCATCACGCAGTTTTTTTGTACGATGGTTGCTAAGTCAGCAAATTTTAGCATGCGACGTCGATTGATGGCGTTGAGGATTCCTTCGTCCGCACAGTTTTTGCAGAACGCTGATATTGCGCCCTCGTCATGGCAATCTTTTACCTTGTCCTTGACAAGGAGGAATCTGGCCCAAAAGTGGTGGACCTTCTCCCGAGATTGTTGTTTTATGCTCATGAGAGCCTCTATGTCCGGGTGGGTGGGTGAAATTAAATCCGAACCCCGACCTAACCGGTTGTCCGGAGTCTGACGACCTTTCGGACTAGACAGTCCAGGTTCTGGAATATCCTCTGATTGTTTGGAACCGCCGTCCGATGCTATGTTCGGAGGGCTGGTTGCGTCCTTTTGCGGGTGAGTATCCGGCTCTTCATGAATGGCGAACTGAACATAGTCCGTCTTCAATATGGAAGAAGACTCGCCGTCCTACTCTAGGATTGCCGCGATCTGGTGGGTGACCGGTGGAGTTTCGATTTATCCCTGGTCGGTTTTAGGCCCGATATGATCGTAATATGTGACGATTCCCGAAGCGGTGATGCGATCTAGGAGCTCGTTTAAGGACGAACACTCAACCAGATCCATCTGCTTGGAGTGCTCGAAGTTGATGCGAAGGGGATTTTCAATGGCCCGAGAGGTCATCATCGGCTCCGCGGCCGAACAGGCAATCATAGTAAAGTCACCCAGTCGGAGGGTTTGGCTTGAGGCCAAGACTACGCCTGCGGTAATGTTGTCTTTAATGACAAGGCGAGCCATCGAGCCTTTCATCGACGGCACAGTGGAACTCTCAATGAAAGCACCAATGTCGGTGTCAAAACCGGCGGATCTCGCGTAGGGGGTCCCGAACTGTGCATCTAGGATCGATGGTAACAGGAGACGGGGGACATGATGTTTACCCAGGTTCGGGCCCTCTCTATGGAGGTAATACCTTACTTCCTGCTTGATTGATCTTGATGAATATGAGTATTACAAGAGTTGATCCACCACGAGATCGTAGATGCTAAACCCTAGAAATCTAGCCTATGAATATGGTAATGAGTATATGTGGTGTCCTTTCCGGACTATCCACTTCGGTTTATATAGACACTGAGGGGATCTAGGGTTTACATGGAGTCGATTACATAAGAAGGAATCTTCAGTCGCCAAGCTTGCCTTCCACGCCAAGTAGAGTCCAATCCAGACACGATGTAGTCTTCGGCCTTCATGTCTTCATAGCCCATTAGTTCGGCCGATGCATGATACGTCCATTTTGCATCATGCTTTTATATCGATATTTATTGCATTATGGGCTGTTATTACACATTATGTCACAATACTCATGCCTATTCTCTCTTATTTTACAAGGTTTACATAAAGAGGGAGAATGCCGGCAGCTGGGATTCTGGGCTGGAAAAGGAGCAAATATTAGAGACCTATTCTACATAGCTCCAAAAGTCCTGAAACTTCACAGAATACGTTTTCATAATATATAATAAATATTGAGTGCAAGAAGTTCACCAGGGGGGCCACACCCTGCCCATGAGGGTGGGGGGCGCACCCTACCCCCCTGGGCGCGCCCCCTGTTGGGGATCGTAGCAGAAATTTAAAATTTTCTATGCATCACCAAGATCAATCTATGGAGTCATCTAGCAACGAGAGAGAGAGGAGTGCATCTACATACCCTTGTAGATCGCGAGCAGAAGCGTTCAAGAGAACGGGGTTGATGGAGTCGTACTCGTCGTGATCCAAATCACTGATGATCCTAGCGCTGAACGGACGGCACCTCCGCGTTCAACACACATACGGAGCGGAGACGTATCCTCCTTCTTGATCTAGCAAGGGGGGGAGGAGAAGTTGATGGAGATCCAGCAGCACGACGGCGTGGTGGTGGAAGCAGCGGGATTCCAGCAGGGCTTCGCCAAGCACTACTGTAGGAGGAAGAGGTGTCACGGGAGGGAGAGGGAGGCGCCAGGGCTTAGGGTGCGGCTGCCCTCCCTCCCCTCCACTATATATAGGGGCTAGGTGGGTGCATACCCCTTGGAGATCCCATCTAGAGGGGGGCGGCGGCCCCCGGGGCGACGGCCCCTCAGGGGGCAACGACCCCCTTAGGGTTTCCAACCAGGGGGGCGCATGCCCCCTTGGGGGCAACGGCCCCCTAGGGTTTCCAACCCTAGGCGCCTTGGGCCCTTGGGTGGGGCGCTCCAGCCCGCTAGGGGCTGGTTCCCATGCCACTTCAGCCCATGGGGCCCTCCGGGATAGGTGGCCCCACCCGGTGGACCCCCGGGACCCTTCCGGTGGTCCCGGTACAATACCGGTGACCCCCGAAACTCTCCCGGTGGCCGAAACTGGACTTCCTATATATAAATCTTTACCTCCAGACCATTCCGGAACTCCTCGTGACGTTCGGGATCTCATCCGGGACTCCAAACAACTTTCGGTTAACCGCATACTAATATCTCTACAACTCTAGCGTCACTGAACCTTAAGTGTGTAGACCCTACGGGGTCGGGAGACACGTAGACATGACCGAGACAACTCTCCGGTCAATAACCAATAGCAGGATCTGGATACCCATGTTGGCTCCCACATGCTCCACGATAATCTCATCGGATGAACCACGATGTCGAGGATTCAATCAATCCCGTATACAATTCCCTTTGTCTATCGGTACGATACTTGCCCGAGATTCAATCGTCGGTATACCGATACCTTGTTCAATCTCGTTACGGCAAGTCTCTTTACTCGTTCCCGTAACACATCATCCCGTGAACAACTCCTTGATCACATTGAGCTCATTATGATGATGTCCTACCGAGTGGGCCCAAAGATACCTCTCCGTCATACGGAGTGACAAATCCCAGTCTCGATTCGTGCCAACCCAACAGATACTTTCGGGGATACCCGTACTGTACCTTTATAGCCACCCAGTTACGTTGTGACGTTTGGCACACCCAAAGTACCCTTACGGTATCCGGGAGTTGCACAATCTCATGGTCTAAGGAAAGGATACTCGACATTAGAAAAGCTTTAGCAAACGAACTACACGATCTTGTGCTATGCTTAGGATTGGGTCTTGTCCATCACATCATTATCCTAATGATGTGATCCCGTTATCAATGACATCCTATGTCCATGGTTAGGAAACCGTAACCATCTATTGATGAACGAGCTAGTCAACTAGAGGCTCACTAGGGAGATGTTGTGGTCTATGTATTCACACATGTATTACGATTTCCGGATAACACAATTATAGAATGAACAATAGGCAATTACCATGAACAAGGAAATATAATAATAACCATTTTATTATTGCCTCTAGGGCATATTTCCAACAGTCTCCCACTTGCACTAGAGTCAATAACCTAGTTACATTGTGATGAATCGAACACCCATAGAGTTCTGGTGTTGATCATGCTTTGCACGTGGAAGAGGTTTAGTCAACGGATCTGTGACATTCAGGTCCGTATGCACTTTACAAATCTCTATGTCTCCATCTTGAACATTTTCACGAATGGAGTTGAAGCGACGCTTGACATGCCTGGTCTTCTTGTGAAACCTGGGCTCCTTGGCAAGGGCAATAGCTCCAGTGTTGCCACAGAAGAGAGTCATCGGGCCCGACACATTGGGAATAACTCCTAGGTCGGTAATGAACTCCTTCATCCAGATTGCTTCATGCGCTACCTCCGAGGCTGCCATGTACTCCGCTTCACATGTAGATCCCACCACGACGCTTTGCTTGCAACTGCACCAGCTAACTGCCCCACCATTCAAAATATACACGTATCCGGGTTGTGACTTGGATTCATCCAGATCTGTGTCGAAGCTAGCATCAACGTAACCCTTTACGACGAGCTCTTCATCACCTCCATAAACGAGAAACATATCCTTAGTCCTTTTTAGGTACTTCAGGATATTCTTGACCGCTGTCCAGTGTTCCATGCCAGGATTACTTTGGTACCTTCCCACCAAACTTACGACAAGGTTTACATCAGGTCTGGTACACAGCATGGCATACATAATAGACCCTATGGCCGAGGCATAGGGGATGACACTCATCTTTTCTCTATCTTCTGCCGTGGTCGGGCATTGAGCCGTGCTTAATCTCACACCTTGCAATACATGCAAGAACCCCTTCTTGGACTGATCCATATTGAACTTCTTCAATATCTTTTCAAGGTACATGCTTTGTGAAAGACCAATGAGGCGTCTCGATCTATCTCTATAGATCTTGATGCCTAATATGTAAGCAGCTTCTCCAAGGTCCTTCATTGAAAAACACTTATTCAAGTAGGCCTTTATGCTTTCTAAAAGTTCTATATCATTTCCCATCAATAGTATGTCATCCACATATAATATGAGAAATGCTACAGAGCTCCCACTCACTTTCTTTTAAACACATGCTTCTCCATAAATCTGCGTAAACCCAAACGCTTTGATCATCTCATCAAAATGAATGTTCCAACTCCGAGATGCTTGCACCAGCCCATAGATCGAGCGTTGGAGCTTGCATACCTTGTCAGCATTCTTAGGATCGACAAAACCTTCCGGCTGCATCATATACAATTCTTCCTTAAGGAAACCATTAAGGAATGCCGTTTTGACATCCATTTGCCATATCTCATAATCATAGAATGCGGCAATTGCTAACATGATTCGGACAGACTTCAGCTTCACTACGGGTGAGAAGGTCTCCTTGTAGTCAACCCCTTGAACTTGTCGATAACCCTTAGCGACAAGCCGAGCCTTATAGATGGTTACATTACCATCCGCGTCTGTCGTCTTCTTAAAGATCCATTTATTTTCTATGGCTCGCCGATCATCGGGCAAGTCTATCAAAGTCCATACTTCGTTTTCATACATGGATCCTATCTTGGATTTCATGGCTTCAAGCCATTTGTCGGAATCCGGGCCCGCCATCGCTTCTTCATAGTTCGAAGGTTCACCATTGTCTAACAACATGATTTCTAGGACAGGGTTGCCATACCACTCTGGTGCGGAACGTGTCCTTGTGGACCTACGAAGTTCAGTAGCAACTTGATCTGAAGTTTCATGATCATCATCATTAACTTCCTCTCTAGTCGGTGCAGGCACCACAGAAACATTTTCTTGAGTTGCGCTACTCTCCGGTTCAAGAGGCAATACTTCATCAAGTTCTACTTTCCTCCCACTTACTTCTTTCGAGAGAAACTCTTTCTCTAGAAAGGATCCATTCTTGGCAACAAAGATCTTGCCCTCGGATCTAAGGTAGAAGGTATACCCAATAGTTTCCTTAGGGTATCCTATGAAGACGCATTTTTCTGATTTGGGTT
The DNA here is from genome assembly GCF_018294505.1 of Triticum aestivum. Lineage (NCBI taxonomy): Eukaryota > Viridiplantae > Streptophyta > Magnoliopsida > Poales > Poaceae > Triticum > Triticum aestivum. Next base: position 237,380,773 of record NC_057812.1, read on the forward strand.
CGAGCTTTTCAGGTTGAAGTTTCTTGACATAAGCATCGCATCCCCAAACTTTCAGAAACGACAACTTATGTTTCTTCCCAAACCACAATTCATACGGTGTCATCTCAACGGATTTTGATGGAGCCCTATTTAAAGTGAATGCGGCAGTCTCTATAGCATAACCCCAAAATGATAGCGGTAGATCGGTAAGAGACATCATAGATCGCACCATATCCAATAGAGTGCGATTATGATGTTCGGACACACCATTACGCTGAGGTGTTCCAGGCGGCGTGAGTTGTGAAACAATTCCACATTTCCTTAAGTGCGAGCCAAATTCGTGACTCAAATATTCCCCTCCACGATCCGATCGTAAGAACTTTATTTTCCTGTCACGTTGATTCTCAACCTCACTATGAAATTCCTTGAACTTTTCAAAGGTCTCAGACTTGTTTTTCATTAATTAGACATACCCATATCTACTTAAGTCATCAGCGAGGGTGAGAACATAATGATAACCACCGTGAGCCTCAATGCTCATTGGACCGCACACATCAGTATGTATGATTTCCAATAAGTTGCTTGCTCGCTCCATTGTTCCGGAGAATGGAGTCTTGGTCATTTTGCCCATGAGGCATGGTTCGCACGTGTCAAATGATTCATAATCAAGAGACTCCAAAAGTCCATATGCATGGAGTTTCTTCATGTGTTTGACACCAATGTGACCAAGGAGGAAGTGCCACAAGTATGTGGGACTATCATTATCAACCTTACATCTTTTGGCATTCACACTATGAATATGTGTAACATCATGTTCGAGATTCAATAAGAATAAACCATTGACCAGCAGGGCGTGACCATAAAACATGTCTCTCATATAAATAGAACAACCATTATTCTCAGATTTAAATGAGTAGCCATCTTGCATTAAACGAGATCCAGATACAATGTTCATGCTCAAAGCTGGTACTAAATAACAATTATTGAGGTTTAAAACTAATCTCGTAGGTAAATGTAGAGGTAGCGTGCCGACGGCGATCACATCGACCTTGGAACCATTCCCGACGCGCATCGTCACCTCGTCCTTCGCCAGTCTTCGCTTATTCCGCAGCTCTTGTTTTGAGTTACAAATATGAGCAACCGCACCGGTATCAAATACCCAGGAGCTACTACGAGCGCTGGTTAGGTACACATCAATAACATGTATATCACATATACCTTTGGTATTGCCGGCCTTCTTATCCGCTAAGTACTTGGGGCAGTTCCGCTTCTAGTGACCGTTTCCCTTGCAATAAAAGCACTCGGTCTCAGGCTTGGGTCCATGCTTTGGCTTCTTCCCGGCAACTGGCTTAACGGGCGCGGCAACTCCCTTGCCGTCCTTCTTGAAGTTCTTCTTACCCTTGCCTTTCTTGAACTTAGTGGTTTTATTCACCATCAACACTTGATGTTCCTTTTTGATCTCCACCTCCGCTAATTTCAGCATTGAATATACCTCAGGAATGGTCTTTTCCATCCCTTGCATATTGAAATTCATCACAAAGCTCTTGTAGCTAGGTGGGAGCTCGCTGACAGAACTATTCTCCTCCATCTTACAACTGTAGAACTTGTCGGACACTTCATATCTCTCGACCCGGGCACGAGCTTGGAAAACCATTTTCAGCTCTTGGAACATCTCATATGCTCCGTGCTACTCGAAAACGCTTTTGGAGCGCCGGTTCTAAGCTGTAAAGCATGCCGCACTGAACCAGGGAGTAATCATCACTACGCGACTGCCAGGTGTTCATAATGTCTTGAGTTGCTGGGAAAACAGGTGCTTCACCTAGTGGAGCATCAAGGACATATGCTTTCTTGGCAGCTATGAGGATAATCTCAGGTTACGGACCCAGTCCGTGTAGTTGCTGCCATCGTCTTTCAGCTTGGTTTTCTCTAGGAACGAGTTGAAGTTGAGGGAAACATTAGCGTGGGCCATTTGATCTACAAGACATATTGCAAAGTTTTAGACTATGTTCATGATAATTAAGTTCATCTAATCAAATTATTTAATGAACTCCCACTCAGATAGACATCCCTCTAGTCCTCTAAGTGAACATGATCCGAGTCAACTAGGCCGTGTCCGATCATCACGTGAGACGGACTAGTCATCATCGGTGAACATCTTCATGTTGATCGTATCTTCTATACGACTCATGTTCGACCTTTCGGTCTTCCGTGTTCCGAGGCTATGTCTGTACATGCTAGGCTCATCAAGTCAACCTAAGTGTATTGCGTGTGTAAATCTGGCTTACACCCGTTGTATGTGAACGTTAGAACCTATCACACACGATCATCACATGGCGCTTCAGAACAACGAACCTTAGCAACGGTGCACATTTAGGGGGAACACAATTCTTGATATTTTAATGAGGGATCATCTTATTTATGCTACCGTCGTTTTAAGCAAATAAGATGTAAAAACATGATAAACATCACATGCAATCAAATAGTGACATGATATGGCCAATATCATTTTGCTCCTTTTGATCTCCATCTTCGGGGCGCCATGATCATCATCGTCACCGGCATGACACCATGATCTCCATCATCGTGTCTTCATGAAGTTTTCTCGCCAACTATTACTTCTACTACTATAGTTAACGGTTAGCAATAAAGTAAAGTAATTACATGGCGTTTTCATTGACACGCAGGTCATACAATAAATTAAGACAACTCCTATGGCTCCTGTCGGTTGTCATACTCATCAACATGCAAGTCGTGATTCCTATTAAAAGAACATGATCAATCTCATACATTACATATATCATTCATCACATCCTTTTGGCCATATCACATCACACGGCATATGCCGCAAGAACAAGTTAGACGTCCTCTAACTGTTGTTGCAAATTTTTACGTGGCTGCTATAGGTTTCTAACAAGAACGTTTCTTACATACGCCAAAACCACAACGTGATATGCCAATTTCTATTTACCCTTCAAAAGGACCCTTTCATAAAATCCGATCCGACTAAAGTGGGAGAGACAGACACCCGCTAGCCACCTTATGCAACTAGTGCATGTCAGTCGGTGGAACCTGTCTCACGTAAGTGTACATGTAAGGTCGGTCCGAGCCGCTTCATCCCACGATGCCATCGAATTAAGATAAGACTAGTAACGACAAGTAAATTGACAAAATCGACGCCCACAACAACTTGTGTTCTACTCGTGCATAGAAACTACGCATAGACCTAGCTCTGATAACACTGTTGGGGATCGTAGCAGAAATTTAAAATTTTCTATGCATCACCAAGATCAATCTATGGAGTCATCTAGCAACGAGAGAGAGAGAGAGAGAGGAGTGCATCTATATACCCTTGTAGATCGCGAGCGGAAGCGTTCAAGAGAACGGGGTTGATGGAGTCGTACTCGTCGTGATCAAAATCACCGATGATCCTAGCGCCGAACGGACGGCACCTCCATGTTCAACACACGTACGGAGCGGAGATGTCTCCTCCTTCTTGATCCAGCAAGGGGGAGGAGAAGTTGATGGAGATCTAGCAGCACGACGGCGTGGTGGTGGAAGCAGCGGGATTCCAGCAGGGCTTCGCCAAGCGCTACTGGAGGAGGAAGAGGTGTCACAGGAGGGAGAGGGAGGCGCCAGGGCTTAGGATGCGGCTGCCCTCCCTTCCTTCCACTATATATAGGGGCTAGGGGGGCACATGCCCCCTTGGAGATCCCATCTAGATGGGGGGGGGGGCGGGGCGGCGGCCCCTCGGGGGGCAATGACCCCCTTAGGGTTTCCAACCAAGAGGGCGCATGCCCCCTCGGGGGCAACGGCCCCCTAGGGTTTCCAACCCTAGGCACCTTGGGCCCTTGGGTGGGGCGCACCAGCTCACCAAGGACTGGTTCCCACGCCACTTCAGCCCATGAGCCACTCCGGGATAGGTGGCCCCACCCGGTGTACCCCCGGGACCCTTCCGGTGGTCCCGGTACAATACCGGTGACCCACGAAACTCTCCCGGTGGCCGAAACTGGACTTCCTATATATAAATATTTACCTCCGGACCATTCCGGAACTCCTCGTCACGTCCGGGATCTCATCCGGGACTCCGAAAAACTTACGGTTAACCGCATACTAATATCTCTACAACTCTAGTGTCACCGAACCTTAAGTGTGTAGACCCTACGGGTTCGGGAGACACGTAGACATGACCGAGACAACTCTCCAGTCAATAAACAACGGCGTGATCTCGATGCCCATGTTGGCTCCCACATGCTCCACGATAATCTCATCGGATGAACCACGATGTAGAGGATTCAATCAATCCCGTATAGAATTCCCTTTGTCTATCGGTATGATACTTGCCTGAGATTCGATCGTCGGTATACCGATACCTTGTTCAATCTCGTTACGGCAAGTCTCTTTACTCGTTTCCGTAACACATCATCCCGTGAACAACTCCTTGATCACATTGAGCTCATTATGATGATGTCCTACCGAGTGGGCCCAGAGATACCTCTCTGTCATACGGAGTGACAAATCCCAGTCTCGATTTGTGCCAACCCAATAGATACTTTCGGGGATACCCATAGTGTACCTTTATAGCCACCCAGTTACATTGTGATGTTTGGCACACCCAAAGTACCCTTACGATATCCGGGAGTTGCACAATCTCATGGTCCAAGGAAATGATACTCGACATTAGAAAAGCTTTAGCAGACGAACTACACGATCTTGTGCTATTCTTAGGATTGGGTCTTGTCCATCACATCATTATCCTAATGATGTGATCCCGTTATCAATGACATCCTATGTCCATGGTTAGGAAACCGTAATCATCTATTGATCAACGAGCTAGTCAACTAGAGGCTCACTAGGGACATGTTGTGGTCTATGTATTTACACATGTATTACGATTTCCAGATAAGATAATTATAGCATGAACAATAGACAATTATCATGAACAAGGAAATATAATAATAACCATTTTATTATTGCCTCTAGGGCATATTTCCAACACCCCCCTACCTCGTGGGCCCCCTGGTGGCCCTCCGATGGCCATCTTCTGCTATATGAAGTCCTTCGATGAGGAAAAAATCATAAGCCATCTTCTCGGATGAAACTCCACCGCCACGAGGCGAAACCTTGGCGGAACCAATCTAGGGCTCCGGCGGAGCTGTTCTGCCGAGGAAACTTCCCTTCGGGAGGGGGAAATCATCGCCATCATCATCACCAACGCTCCTCTCATCGGGAGAGGGCAATCTCCATCAACATCTTCACCAGCACCATCTCCTCTCAAAACCCTAGTTCATCTCTTGTATTCAATTCTTGTCTCCAAGTCCGGGATTGGTACTAGTAGGTTGCTAGTAGTGTTAATTATTCCTTGTAGTTGATGCTAGTTGGTTTATTTGGTGGAAGATCATATGTTCAGATCCTATATGCATATTAATACCCCTCTGATTATGAACATGATTATGCTTTGTGAGTAGTTACGTTTGTTCCTGAGGACATGGGAGAAGTCTTGCTGTTAGTAGTCATGTGAATTTGGTATTTGTTCGATATTTTGATGAGATGTATGTTGTCTATCCTCTAGTGGTGTTATGTGAACGTCGACTACATAGCACTTCACCATTATTTGGGCCTAGAGGAAGGCATTGGGAAGTAATAAGTAGATGATGGGTTGCTAGAGTGACAGAAGCTTAAACCCTAGTTTATGCATTGCTTCGTAAGGGGTTGATTTGGATCCATATGTTTCATGCTATGGTTAGGTTTACCCTAATACTTTTGTTGTATTTGCGGATTCTTGCGATAGAGGTTAATCATAAGTGGGATGCTTGTCCAAGTAAGGGCAATACCCAAGCACCGGTCCGCCCACATACCAAATTATCAAAGTACCGAACGTGAATCATATGAACGTGATGAAAACTAGCTTGACGATATTCCCATGTGTCCTTGGGAGCGCTTTTCTCTATATAAGAGTTTGTCTAGGCTTGTCCTTTGCTACAAAAAGGATTGGGTCACCTTACTGCACTTTATTCACTTTTGTTACTTGTTGCTCGTTACAAAGTATCCTATCACAAAACTATCTGTTACCACTTATTTCTGTACTTGCAGAGAATACCTTGCTAGAAACCGCTTATCATTTCCTTCTGCTCCTCGTTGGGTTTGACACTCTTACTTATCGAAAGGACTACGATAGATCCCCTATACTTGTGGGTCATCAAGACGCTTTTCTGGCGCCGTTGTCGGGGAGTGAAGCGCCTTTGGTAGGTGGAATTTGGTAAGGAAAATTTATATAGTGTGCTGAAATTTACTGTCACTTGTTACTATGGACATTAATCCTCTGAGCGGCTTGTTTGGGGTATCTTCACCCCGACCAGTAGAGCAAAGAGTTTCTCCTCAACCTACTGAACCTACTGAAAATGAAAATGTCTGCTTTGAAATTCCTTCGGGTATGATAGAAAAACTGCTAGCTAATCCTTTTGCAGGAGACGGAACAATGCATCCTGATGAACACCTAATATATGTGGATGAAGTTTGTGGATTATTTAAGCTTGGAGGTGTACCCGGAGATGTTGTTAAGAAGAAGGTCTTCCCTTTATCTTTGAAGGAAGATGCATTGACATGGTATAGGCTATGTGATGATATGGGGTCATGGAACTACAAACGATTGAAATTGGAATTTCATCAGAAGTTTTATCCTATGCATCTTGTTCATCGTGATCGCAATTATATATATAATTTTTGGCCTCGCGAAGGAGAAAGCATCACTCAAGCTTGGGGGAGGCTTAAATCAATGCTATATTCATGCCCCAATCATGAGCTCTCAAGAGAGATGATTATTCAGAATTTATATGCTCAGTTTTCTGATAACAATCGCACCATGCTCGATACTTCTTGTGCTGGCTCTTTTATGATGAAGACTATTGAATTCAAATGGGATTTATTGGAATGAATTAAATGCAACTCTGAAGATTGGGACCTCGACAAAGGTAAGGAGTCAGGTATGACACCTAAGTTTGATTGTGTTAAATCTTTTATGGATACCGATGTTTTCCGTAAATTTAGCACTAAATATGGACTTGACTCTGAAATAGTAGCTTCTTTCTGTGAATCTTTTGCTACTTATGTTGATCTCCCCAAGGAGAAGTGGTTTAAATATCATCATCCCATAGAAGTAAAAGTAGCTGCACCTATTAAAGTTGAAGAAAAGACTATCACTTATAATGATCCTATTGTTCCTACTTCTTATATTATGAAACCACCTTTCCCTGTTAGGATAAAGGATCATGCTAAAGCTTCAACTGTGATTTGTAAAAGCAATATTAGAACTTATACACCTCCTGAGCAAATTAAAGTTGAACCTAATATTGCTATTGTTAAAGATCTCTTGTCTGATAATATTGATGGGCATGTTATTCATTTCCTTGATGAGACTGCTAGAATTGCTAAACCTTGTGCTAAAGATAAAAACAGACCTGTGGTAGGCATGCCTATTATTTCTGTTAAAATAGGAGATCATTGTTATCATGGCTTATGTGATATGGTTGCTAGTGCTAGTGCAATACCTTACGCCTTATACAAAGAAATTATGCATGATATTGCACCTGCTGAGATAGAAGATATTGATGTCACAATTAAACTTGCCAATAGAGATACTATTTCACCAATGGGAATTGTTAGAGATGTTGAAGTCTTGTGTGGGAAAACTAAATATCCTACTGATTTTCTTGTTCTTGGTTCCCCACAAGATAGCTTTTGTCCCATTATATTTGGTAGACCCTTCTTAAACACTGTTAATGCTAAGATAGACTGCAAAAAGGATGTTGTTACTATCGGTTTAGATGATATGTCTCATGAATTTAATTTCTCTAAATTTAGTAGACAACACCGTGAAGAAGAATTACCTAGTAAGGATGAAATTATTGGTCTTGCTTCTATTGCCATTCCTCCTAGTGATCCTTTAGAACAATATTTGCTAGACCATGAAAATGATATGTTTATGAATGAAAGAAGGGAAATAGATGAAGTATTCTTTAAACAGGAACCTATTCTGAAACACAATTTGCTTGTTGAAATCTTAGGGGATCCTCCTCCACCCAAGGGTGATCCCGTGTTTGAGCTTAAACCGTTGCCTGATACTCTTAAATATGCTTATCTTAATGAGAAAAAGATATATCATGTTATTATTAGTGCTAACCTTTCAGAACATGAAGAAGAGAGATTATTGAAAACTCTGAAGAAGCATCGTGCTGCTATTGGGTATACTCTTGATGATCTTAAGGTCATTAGTCCCACTCTATGTCAACATAAAATAAATTTGGAAGAAGATGCTAAACCAGTTCGTGATCATCAACGACGGCTGAATCCTAAAATGAAAGAAGTGGTAAGAAAGACATACTAAAGCTCCTTGAGGCAGGTATAATCTATCCCGTTGCTAATAGTAAGTGGGTAAGTCATGTCCATTGTGTCCCTAAGAAGGGAGGTATTAGTGTCGTTCCTAATGATAAATATGAATTGATTCCTCAAAGAATTATTACAGGTTATAGGATGGTAATTGATTTTCGCAAATTAAATAAGGCCACTAAAAAGGATCATTACCCCTTACCTTTTATCGATCAAATGCTAGAAAGATTATCCAAACATACACATTTTTGCTTTCTAGATGGTTATTCTGGTTTCTCTCAAATACGCGTGTCAGCCAAGGATCAATCAAAGACTACTTTTACTTGCCCTTTTGGTACTTTTGCTTATAGACGTATGCCTTTTGGTTTATGTAATGCACCTGCTACCTTTCAAAGATGCATGATGGCTATATTCTCTGACTTTTGTGAAAAGATTTGTGAGGTATTCATGGACGATTTCTCCGTCTATGGATCTTCTTTTGATGATTGCTTGAGCAACCTTGATCGAGTTTTGCAGAGATGTGAAGAAACTAATCTTGTCTTGAATTGGGAAAAGTGCCACTTTATGGTTAATGAAGGTATGGTCTTGGGGCATAAAGTTTCTGAAAGAGGTATTGAAGTTGATAAAGCCAAGGTTGATGCTATTGAAAAGATGCCATGCCCCAAGGACATCAAAGGTATAAGAAGTTTCCTTGGTCACGCCGGATTTTATAGGAGGTTCATCAAGGACTTCTCAAAAATTTCTTGGCCTCTGACTAATTTATTACAAAAAGATATACCATTTGTCTTTGATGATGATTGCGTAGAAGCATTTGAAATACTTAAGAAAGCATTGATCTCTGCACCTATTGTTCAGCCACCTGATTGGAATTTACCCTTTGAAATTATGTGTGATGCTAGTGATTATGTTGTAGGTGCTGTTCTAGGGCAAAGAGTTGATAAGAAATTAAATGTTATTCAATATGCTAGTAAAACTCTAGACAATGCTCAAAGAAATTATGCTACTACTGAAAAGAATTCTTAGCAGTTGTATTTGCTTATGATAAGTTCAGACCTTATATTGTTGATTCTAAAGTAACTATTCACACTGATCATGCTGCTATTAAATATCTTATGGAAAAGAAAGATGCTAAACCTAGACTTATTAGATGGGTTCTCTTGCTACAAGAATTTGACTTACATATTGTTGATATAAAGGGAGCTGAGAACCCCATTGCAGACAACCTATCTAGGTTAGAAAATGTGCTTGATGACCCACTACCTATTGATGATAGCTTTCCTGATGAGCAATTAAATGTCATAAATGCTTCTCATACTGCTCCATGGTATGCTGATTATGCTAATTACATTGTTGCTAAGTTTATACCACCTAGTTTCACATACCAGCAAAAGAAAAGGTTCTTCTATGATTTGAGGCATTACTTTTGGGATGACCCACATATTTATAAAGAAGGAGTAGGTGGTGTTATTAGACGTTGTGTACCTGAGCATGAATAGGAACAGATCCTACTCAAGTGTCACTCCGAAGCTTATGGAGGACACCATGCTGGAGATAGAACTGCACATAAGGTATTGCAATCTAGTTTTTATTGGCCTACTCTCTTCAAGGATGCCCGTAAGTTTGTCTTATCTTGTGATGAATGTCAAAGAATTGGTAATATTAGTAGACGTCAAGAAATGCCTATGAACTATTCACTCGTTATTGAACCATTTGATGTTTGGGGCTTTGACTATATGGGACCTTTTCCTGCCTCTAATGGATATACACATATTTTAGTTGTTGTTGATTACATTACTAAGTGGGTAGAAGCTATTCCAACTAGTAGTGTTGATCATAACACTTCTATTAAAATGCTTAAATAAGTTATCTTTCCAAGATTTGGAGTCCCTAGATATTTAATGACTGATGGTGGTTCACATTTTATTCATGGTGCTTTCCGTAAGATGCTTGCTAAGTATGATGTTAATCATAGAATTGCATCCCCTTATCACCCTCAGTCTAGTGGTCAAGTAGAATTGAGTAATAGAGAACTCAAATTAATTTTGCAAAAGATTGTTAATAGATCTAGAAAGAATTGGTCCAAGAAACTTGATGATGCATTATGGGCCTATAGAACTGCATATAAAAATCCTATGGGTATGTCTCCGTATAAAATGATTTATGGAAAAGCATGTCACTTACCTCTCGAACTAGAACACAAGGCATATTGGGCTATTAAAGAGCTCAATTATGATTTTAAACTTGCCGGTGAGAAGTGGTTATTTGATATTAGCTCACTTGATGAATGGAGAACCCAAGCCTACGAAAATGCCAAGTTGTTTAAAGAAAAAGTTAAAAGATGGCATGATAAAAGGATACAAAAGCGGGAGTTTAATGTAGGTGATTATGTATTGCTATACAACTGTCGTTTAAGATTTTTTGCAGGAAAACTTCTCTCTAAATGGGAAGGTCCTTACGTTATCGAGGAGGTCTATCGTTCCGGTGCCATAAAAATCAACAACTTCGAAGGCACAAATCCGAAGGTGGTGAACAGTTAAAGAATCAAACATTATATCTCAGGTAATCCCATAAATGTTGAAACCAATGTTATTGAAACCGTAACCCCGGAGGAATACATAAGGGTCACTTTCTGAAACGTTTCAGACTCCGAAAAGGCATAGGTATGTGGTACGGTAAGTAAACCGACTCCAAAACAGTTTTTAAGGCAATATTTCTCTGTTTTGGAATATTTAGAAAAATAGAAAAATAAGAAGCAGTCCGGGAAGGACACGAGGCCTCCACGAGGGTGGAGGGCGTGCCCTACCCCCTGGGCACCCCCTACCTCGTGGGCACCTCGTGCGCTCTCCGGACTCCTTTTCTTACACGACACGTATTCTGGTCGGTAAAAAATCATTAGATAATCTCCCGAGGGTTTTGACTCTTGTATCACGCAAATATTCTCTGTTTTTGTTCTGAGCTGTCTTGCTGCAGATTAAGCAACATGTCGTCCCAGGATTCGAAAGGAGAAAGCTATGTGGCTGATTACCTTGCAGATCCTAAGGTCTATGGGGATGTGGAGCATTGTTGTTGGACTACGGAAGAACAAGAGGACTATGAACCCAAGGGAAGGGAGGAGACAAGCTCAGAAGAAGACGAAGTCCCATTACCTCAACCTGGGGACATGCATGTGGAGTTCAAAAAGTCAAGCCTCCCGGATAGAGTAAAGAAACCTAAGATCGAGTTTATCCCTTTTCGCCTCTTGCAGGAAAACAAGCTGGAACTATGCAAAAAGATACCGAGCCTGGAGTAGGAGATCAATGACCTAAGGGACCAAAACTCTGTTCTCAAGCGTAAATGGAGGAAGAAACCTACACCATCAACAAAACCATCACCTTCTCCACCAACAAAGAAGAATCGAGTATCTGGTATGGGCACTCCCCTTGGAAACTGCCAAGCTTGGGGGAGTGCCCCGGTATCGTATCACCATCACTTTTATCTTTACCGTTTTTCTTAGTTCCATCCTTTTGGTAATATCTTGATCTAGTAGAATAAAAGTTCTTAGTATGGTCTAGTTGTGAGTTTTGTTTTATGATCCTTCTATGTAATCGAGTCCGTGAGCTATATTTAATAAAGATTAGTGTTGAGTCAAGGGCTTGATTATTTTGCCATGATCCTAAGTGAATAAAAGAAAAGAGAAATAAATAAAAAGGAAACAAAGAGATCATATGGATCTTATGGAGAGTAATGAGCTCACATAGAAAAAGCATGATGAATAAAAGTTGTTGAGAGTTGACAAACATAGTTTTGGTCATCACTACAATTAATAGGAAGTAATAAAGAAAGAGAGGTCTTCACATATAAATATACTATCTTGGACATCTTTTATGATTGTGAGCACTCATTAAAATATGACATGCTAAAGAGTTGACGTTGGACAAGGAAGACAATGTAATGGGTTATGTTTTCTTACATCTGAGATAAATTATATTGTCATGGATCATCCAACATGGTTGAGCTTGCCTTTCCCCCTCATGCTAGCCAAATTCATCGCACCAAGTAGAGATACTACTTGTGCTTCCAAATACCCTTAAACCAGTTTTGCCATGAGAGTCCACCATACCTACCTATGGATTGAGTAAGATCCTCCAAGTAAGTTGTCATCGGTGCAAGCAATAAAAAATGCTCTCTAAATATGTATGACTTATTAGTGTGGGAGAAAATAAGCTTTATACGATCGTGTGATATGGAAGAAATAAAAGCGGCAGACTGCATAATAAAGGTCCATATCACAAGTGGCAATATAAAGTGACGTTCTTTTGCATTAACATTTTGTGCATCCAACCATAAAAGCGCATGACAACCTCTGCTTCCCTCTGTGAAGGGCCTATCTTTTAGTTTTATCTCCTACCTTGCATAAGAGTCATGGTGATCTTCACCCTTCCTTTTTACATTTTATCCTTTGGCAAGCACAGTATGTTGGAAAGATCCTTGTGTATATGGCTAATTGGATGTGAGTTTTCATGAACTATTATTGTCGACATTACCCTTGAGGTAAAACGTTGGGAGGCAAAACTATAAGCCCCTATCTTTCTCTGTGTCCGATTAAAACTCCATACCATAAGTATTGCATGAGTGTCAGCAATTGTAAAAGACTATATGATAGTTGAGTATGTGGACTTGCTGAAAAGCTCTTATATATTGACTCTTTCCTATGTTATGATAAATTGCAATTGCTCCAATGACTGAGATTATAGTTTGTTAGTTTTCAATGAAGTTTACGATTCATACTTGCAATTGTGATTGAATTATTACTCTAGCATAAGAAATCATATGATAATAGTTATATAAGTTGTTGTTCTAAGAATGATCATGATGCCCTCATGCCCGTATTTTATTTTTATCGACACCTCTATCTCTAAACATTTGGACATATTTTTTGATTTCGGTTTTCGCTTGAGGACAAGCAAGCTCTAAGCTTGGGGGAGTTGATACGTCCATTTTGCATCATGCTTTTATATTGATATTTATTGCATTATGGTCTGTTATTACACATTATGTCACAATACTTATGCCTATTCTCTCTTATTTTACAAGGTTTACATAAAGAGGGAGAATGCCGGCAGCTGGGATTCTGGGCTGGAAAAGGAGCAAATATTAGAGACCTATTCTGCACAGCTCCAAAAGTCCTGAAACTTCATGGAAGACGTTTTCAGAATATATAATAAATATTGAGCGCAAGAAGTTCACCAGGGGGGCCACACCCTGCCCACGAGGGTGGGGGCGCGCCCTACCCCTCTGGGCGCGCCCCCTACCTCGTGGGCCCACTGGTGGCCCTCCGATGGCCATCTTCTGCTATATGAAGTCTTTCAATGAGGAAAAAAATCATAAGCCATCTTCTCGGATGAAACTCCGCCGCCACGAGGCGGAACCTTGGCGGAACCAATCTAGGGCTCCGGCGGAGCTGTTCTGCCGGGGAAACTTCCCTTCGGGAGGGGGAAATCATCGCCATCGTCATCACCAACGCTCTTCTCATCGGGAGAGGGCAATCTCCATCAACATCTTCACCAGCACCATCTCCTCTCAAAACCCTAGTTCACCTCTTGTATTCAATTCTTGTCTCCAAGTCCGGGATTGGTACTAGTAGGTTGCTAGTAGTGTTAATTACTCCTTGTAGTTGATGCTAGTTGGTTTATTTGGTGGAAGATCATATGTTCAGATCCTATATGCATATCAATACCATCTGACTATGAACATGATTATGCTTTGTGAGTAGTTACGTTTGTTCCTGAGGACATGGGAGAAGTCTTGCTATTAGTAGTCATGTGAATTTGGTATTCGTTCGATATTTTGATGAGATGTATGTTGTATATCCTCTAGTGGTGTTATGTGAACGTCGACTACATAACACCTCACCATTATTTGGGCCTAGAGGAAGGCATTGGGAAGTAATAAGTAGATGATGGGTTGCTAGAGTGACAGAAGCTTAAACCCTAGTTTATGCGTTGCTTCGTAAGGGGCTGATTTGGATCCATATGTTTCATGCTATGGTTAGGTTTACCTTAATACTTTTGTTGTAGTTGAGGATGCTTGCAATAGAGGTTAATCATAAGTGGGATGCTTGTCCAAGTAAGGGCAGTACCCAAGCACCGGTCCACCCACATACCAAATTATCAAAGTACCGAACGCGAATCATATGAACGTGATGAAAACTAGCTTGACGATATTCCCATGTGTCCTCGGGAGCACTTTTCTCTATATAAGAGTTTGTCCAGGCTTGTCCTTTGCTACAAAAAGGATTGGGTCACCTTGCTGCACTTTATTTACTTTTGTTACTTGTTGCTCGTTACAAATTATCCTATCACAAAACTATCTGTTACCACTTATTTCAGTACTTGCAGAGAATACCCTGCTGGAAACCGCTTATCATTTCCTTCTGCTCCTTGTTGGGTTCGACACTCTTACTTATCAAAAGGACTACGATAGATCCCCTATACTTGTGGGTCATCAATGGATAACAGGCCGGACGCCCGAGGACCCCTTAGTCCAGGACTCCCTCAATCATCTCATACAAGGACGTATATCACATCACAACATACCCTGCAAAAACAAGTTAGACGTCCTCTACTTTGTTGTTGCAAGTTTTACGTGGCTGCTACGGGAAACTAGCAAGAACCATTCTTACCTATGCAAAACCACAATGCTGATTATCAAGTTTCCTGTTTTAACCTTCTTCAAGGACCGGCCGTAGTCAAATTTGATTCAACTAAAGTAGGAGAAACAGACACCTGCCAGCCACCTTTATGCAAATCAAGTTGCATGTGAGTCGGTGGAACCGGTCTCATGTGCGTGACATGTAAGGTTGGTCCGGGCCGCTTCGTCCCACAATACCACCGAATCAAAATAAGACGTTGATGGTAAGCAGTATGACGATCACCGCCCACAACTTCTTTGTGTCATACTCGTGCATATTAGCTACGCATAGACTTGGCTCATTATGCCACTGTTGGGGAACATTGCATGGAAAACAAAAAATTTCTACGCACACGCAAGATCTATCCATGGAGATGCACAACTGAGAGAGGGGAGAGTGTGTCTACGTACACTCGTATACCGTTAAGCGGAAGCGTTTATCAACGCGGTTGATGTAGTCATACACCTTCATGATCCGCCCGATCAAGTACCGAACGTACGACACCACCGTGTTCAGCACACGTTCAGCTCGATGACGTCCTCGCCTTCTTGATCCAGCAAGACGGGCGAAGTAGTAGATGAGTTCCGGCAGTAGGACGGTGTGGTGACGGTGGTGATGCAATTATCTCCGCAGGGCTTCACCGAGCACTGCAAAAATATGACCGAGGATGAACTAGAGGGAGAGGGATGCTGCACACGGCTAGGGAATCATGGCATGTCTTGCCCCTCTCCCTCTACACACACACACACACACACACACACATATATATATATATATATGTATATATATATATATATATATAGGTGGAGGGGGAGAGGAGGCAGCCCTAGGGTGCCCCCAAATGGTCGACGACTGCCCTAGAGGCCTCCCTATCCCCCCTTCCATACTTGTGCTGGGGAACGCAGTATTTCAAAAAACTCCTACGATCACGCAAGATATATCTAGGAGATGCATAGCAATGAGAGGGGAGAGTGTGTCGACGTACCCTCGTAGACCGAAGGCGAAAGCGTTTAGTAACGCGGTTGATGTAGTCGAACATCTTCATGATCCAACTGATCCAAGCACCGAACGTACGGAACCTCCGTGTTCAGCACACGTTCAGCACGATGACGTCCCTCGAGCTCTTGATCCAGTTGAGGCCGAGGGAGAGTTACGTGAACACGACGGCGTGGTGATGGTGTTGATGATGTGATCCGTGCAAGGCTTCGCCTAAGCACTATGACAATATGACCAAGGTAGTAAATTGCCGAGAGGGGCACCGCACACGATTAAGACAATTGATCTTGTGTGTTCTAGGGTGCCCCTACCCCCGTATATAAAGGAGGAGAGGGGGAGGCCGGCCGACCCCTATAGGGTGCACCAAGAGAGAGGAGTCCTACTAGGACTCCAAGTCCTAGTAGGATTCCACTTGGTGGAAGGGGGAGAAGGAAGGGAGAGGGAGAGGGAAAGGGAAAGGGGGGCGCCGCCCCCTTCCCCTAGTCCAATTCGGACTGCAAGGGGGGGAGGGCACGGCCAGCCCCTTGTGGCCCTACTCTCTTCCTCCACTAAGGCCCATGAAGGCCCATTAGTCCCCCGGGGGGTTCTGACAACCCTCCGACACTCTGATGGTTATCCGGTACCTCTCGGAACTCATCCGGTGTCCGAACAACATCGTACAATATATCATTCTTTATGTCTCGACCATTTTGAGACTCCTCGTCATGTACGTGATATCATCTGGGACTCTGAACAAACTTCGGTCATCAAAAACACATAACTCATAATACAAATCGTCATCGAACGTTAAGCGTGCGGACCCTACGGGTTCGAGAACTATGTAGACATGACCGAGACACATCTCCGATTAATAACCAATAGCGGAACCTGGATGCTCATATTGGCTCCTACATATTCTACGAAGATCTTTATCGGTCAAACCGCATAACAACATACGTTGTTCTCTTTGTCATCGGTATGTTACTTGCCGGAGATTCGATCGTCGGTATCATCATACCTAGTTCAATCTCGTTACTGGCAAGTATCTTTACTCGTTCCGTAATTCATCATCCCGTAACTAACTCATTAGTCACATTGCTTGCAAGGCTCATAGTGATGTGCATTACCGAGAGGGCCCAGAGATACCTCTCCGATACACGGAGTGACAAATCCTAATCTTGATCTATCCCAACTCAACAAACACCATCGGAGACACCTGTAGAGCATCTTTATAATCACCCAGTTACGTTGTGACGCTTGATAGCACACAAGGTGTTCCTCCGGTATTCGGGAGTTGCATAATCTCATAGTCAAAGGAACATGTATAAGTCATCAAGAAAGCAATAACAATAAAACTAAACGATCATTATGCCTAAGCTAACAGATGGGTCTTGTCCATCACATCATTCTCTAATGATGTGATCCCGTTCATCAAATGACAAGACATGTCTATGGTCAGGAAACTTAGCCATCCTTGATTAACGAGCTAGTCAAGTAGAGGCATACCAGGGACACTCTGTTTGCCTATGTATTCACACATGTACTAAGTTTCCGGTTAATACAATTCTAGCATGAATAATAAAAATTTACCATGATATAAGAAAATATAAATAACAACTTTATTATTGCCTCTAGGGCATATTTCCTTTCAGTCTCCCACTTGCACTAGAGTTAATAATCTAGATTACATAGTAATGATTCTAACACCCATGGAGTCTTGGTGCTGATCATGTTTTGCTCGTGAGAGAGGCTTAGTCAACGGGTCTGCAACATTCAGATCTGCGTGTATCTTGCAAATCTCTATGTCTCCATCCTTGACTTGATTGCGGATGGAATTGAAGCATCTCTTGATGTGTTTGGTTCTCTTGTGAAATCTGGATTCCTTTGCCAAGGCAATTGCTCCAGTATTGTCACAAAAGATTTTCATTGGACCCGATGCACTAGGTATTACACCTAGATCGGATATGAACTCCTTCATCTAGACTCCTTCATTTGCTGCTTCCGAAGCAGCTATGTATTCTGCTCCACACGTAGATCCCGCCATGACGCTCTGCTTGGAACTGCACCAACTGACAGCTCCACCATTCAATATAAATACATATCCGGTTTGTGACTTAGAGTCATCCGGATCAGTGTCAAAGCTTGCATCGATGTAACCATTTACGACGAGCTCTTTGTCACCTCCATAAACGAGAAACATATCCTTAGTCCTTTTCAGGTATTTTAGGATGTTCTTGACCGCTGTCCAGTGATCCACTCTTGGATTACTTTGGTACCTCCTTGCTAAACTTATGCAAGGCACACATCAGGTCTGGTACACAGCATTGCATACATGATAGAACCTATGGCTGAGGCATAGGGAATGACTTTCATTTTCTCTCTATCTTCTGCAGTGGTCGGGCGTTGAGTCTGAATCAACTTCACACCTTGTAACACATCAAGAACCCTTTCTTTGACTGGTCCATTATGAACTTCTTCAAAACTTTATCAAGGTATGTGCTTTGTGAAAGTCCAATTAAGCATCTTGATCTATCTCTATAGATCTTGATGCCCAATATATAAGCATCTTCATCGAGGCCTTTCATTGAAAAATTCTTATTCAAGCTTCCTTTTATGCTATCTAGAAATTCTGCATTATTTCCAATCAACAATATCTCATCCACATATAATATTAGAAATGCTATAGAGCTCCCACTCAATTTGTTGTAAATACAAGCTTCTCCAAAAGTCTGTATAAAACCATATGCTTTGATCACACTATCAAAGCGTATATTCCAACTCTGAGAGGCTTGCACTAGTCCATAAATGGATCGTTGGAGCTTGCACACTTTGTTAGCAACTTTAGGATCGACAAAACCTTCTGGTTGCATCATATACAACTCTTCTTTAAGATATCCATTAAGGAATGCAGTTTTGACATCCATTTGCCAAATTTCATAATCATAAAATGCGGCAATTGCTAACATGATTCAGACAGACTTAAGCATCGCTACGGGTGAGAAGGTCTCATCGTAGTCATCTCCTTGAACTTGTCGAAAACCTTTCGCAACAAGTTGAGCTTTGTAGATAGTAACATTACCGTCAGCGTCAGTCTTCTTCTTAAAGATCCATTTATTCTCTATTGCTCGCCAATCATCGGGCAAGTCAACTAAAGTCCACACTTTGTTCTCATACATGGATCCCATCTCAGATTTCATGGCCTCAAGCCATTTTGCGGAATCTGCGCTCATCGTTGCTTCCTCATAGTTTGTAGGTTCGTCACGGTCAAGTAACATGACCCCAAGTAACATGACCCCCAGAACAGGATTACCATACCACTCTGGTGCGGATCATACTCTGGTTGACCTACGAGGTTCGGTAGTAACTTGATCTGGAGTTTCATGATCATCATCATTAACTTCCTCACTAATTGGTGTAGGAATCACTGGAACTAATTTCTGTGATGAACTACTTTCCAATTCGGGAGAAGGTACAATTACCTCATCAAGTTCTACTTTCCTCCCACTCACTTCTTTCGAGAGAAGCTCCTTCTCTAGAAAGGATCCATTCTTAGCAACAAATATCTTGCCTTCGGATCTGTGATAGAAGGTGTACCCAACAGTCTCCTTTGGGTATCCTATGAAGACACATTTCTCCGATTTGGGTTCGAGCTTATCAGGTTGAAGCTTTTTTACATAAGCATCACAGCCCCAAACTTTAAGAAACGACAGCTTAGGTTTCTTGCCAAACCACAGTTCATATGGTGTCGTCTCAATGGATTTGGATGGTGCCCTATTTAACGTGAATGCAGCTGTCTCTAAAGCATAACCCCAAAATGATAGCGGTAAATCAGTAAGAGACATCATAGATCATACCATATATAATAAAGTACGGTTACGACGTTCAGACACACCATTACGTTGTGGTGTTCCAGGTGGCGTGAGTTGCGAAACTATTCCACATCGTTTCAAATGAAGACCAAACTCATAACTCAAATATTCACCTCCACGATCAGATTGTAGAGACTTTATTTTCTTGTTACGATGGTTTTCCACTTCACTTTGGAATTCTTTGAACTTTTCAAATGTTTCAGACTTATGTTTCATCAAGTAGAAATACTCATATCTGCTCAAATCATCTGTGAAGGTCAGAAAATAACAATATCCGCCGCGAGCCTCCACACTCATCGGACTGCATACATCAGTATGTATTATTTCCAATAAGTCAGTTGCTCGCTCCATTGTTCCGCAGAACGGAGTGTTAGTCCTCTTGCCCATGAGGCATGGTTCACAAGCATCAAGTGATTCATAATCAAGTGGTTCCAAAAGCCCAGCAACATTGAGTTTCTTCATGCGCTTTACACCAATATGACCTAAACGGCAGTGCCACAAATAAGTTGCACTATCATTATTAACCTTGCATCTTTTGGCTTCAATATTACGAATATGTGTATTACTACATTCGAGATTCAACAAAAATAGACCACTCATCAAGGGTGCATGACCATAAAAGATATTACTCATATAAATAGAACAACCATTATTCTATGGTTTAAACAAATAACCATCTCGGATCAAACAAGATCCAGATATAATGTTCATGCTCAACACTGGCACCAAATAACAATTATTTAGGTTCAAAACTAATCCCGACGGTAGATGTAGAGGTAGCATGTCGACGATGATCACATCGACTTTGGAACCATTTCCCACGCGCATCGTCACCTCATCCTTAGCCAATCTTCTTTTAATCTGTAGCCCCTATTTCAAGTTGCAAATATGAGCAACAGAACTAGTATCAAATACCCAGGCGCTGCTACGAGCATTAGTAAGGTACACATCAATAACATGTATATCAAATATACCTTTCACTTTGCCATACTTCTTATCCGCCAAATACTTGGGGCAGTTCCGCTTCCAGTGACTAGTCCCTTTGTAGTAGAAGCACTCAGTCTCAGGCTTAGGTCCAGACTTGGGCTTCTACACTCGAGCAGCAACTTGCTTGCCATTCTTCTTGAAGTTCCCCTTCTTCCCTTTGCCTTTTTTCTTGAAACTAGTGGTCTTGTTAACCATCAACACTTGATGCTCTGTAACGCCCTCGATGCGGCTATATCTCCCACGTGTCAAAGCATGACTTAGAGGCATAACCGCATTGAAAGCAATGTCGCAAGTGAGGTAATCTTCACACAACCCATGTAATGCATAAGGGAAAGAGATACATAGTTGGCTTTCAATCGCCACTTCACACAATACATGAATAAAGCATTACATCATCCAGATACACACAAGGTCCGACTACAGAACCAAAATAAAAGAAGACTACCCCAAATGCTACACAGATCCCTGATCGACCCCAACTGGGATCCACTACTGATCAACTAGAAAACGGAACAACATAAAGGACAAGATCTTCATCGAGCTCCTCTTTGAGCTTGGTTGCGTCATCTGCACGGTTCAACGGCACCTGCAAGCTGGTTTTGGAAGTATCTGTGAGTCACGGAGACTCAGCAATCTCGCACCCTCGCGATCAAGACTATTTAAGCTTATAGGAAGGGTAAAAGGTATGATGTGGAGCTGCAGCAAGCGACTAGCATATATGGTGGCTAACCTATTCGCAAAAGAGAGCGAGAAGAGAAGGCAAAAGCACGGTCGAACAACTATGATCAAGAAGTGATCCTAGAACAATCTACGTCAAACATTACTCCAACACCGTGTTCACTTCCCGGACTCCACCGAGAAGAGACCATCACGGTTACACACGCGGTTGATGTATTTTAATTAAGGTCAACTTCAGGTTTTCTACAACCGGACATTAACAAATTCCCATCTGCCCATAACCGCGGGCATGGCTTTCGAAAGTTCAAATCCCTGCAGGGGTGTCCCAACTTAGCCCATCACAAGCTCTCACGGTCAACGAAGGATATTCCTTCTAGCGGGAAGACCCGATCAGACCCAGAATCCCGGTTACAAGACATTTCGACAATGATAAAACAAGACCAGCAAAGCCACCCAGATGTGCCAACAAATCCCGATAGGAGCTGCACATATCTCGTTCTCAGGGCACACCGGATGAGCCAGACATCGAGTGGGCCAGCCTAGAGTTTCCCCTGGTAGCTCCGGACATCGCTCAGTTTGGACCAACACTCAGAGGAGCACTGGCCCGGGCGTTTGAAATAATGACGACCCTTGGGCGCGCGACCCCCAAGGGAAAAGAAAAGGCTAGGTGGCGAATGGTAAAACCAATGTTGGGCATTGCTGGAAGAGTTTTATTTAAGGCGAACTGTTAAGGGGTTCCCATTATTACCCAACCGCGTAAGGAACGCAAAATCCGGGAACATAACACCGATATGACGGAAACTAGGGGGCAAGAGTGGAACAAAACACCAGGCATAATGCCGAGCCTTCCACCCTTTAGCAAGTATATAGATGCATTAATTAAATAAGATTGTTATATCCCAACAAGTAAACATGTTCCAACAAGGAACAACATCTCCATGTTCCAACAAGGAACAAACTTCAATCTTCACCTGCAACTAACAACGCTATAAGAGGGGCTGAGCAAAGCGGTAACATAGCCAAACAACGGTTTGCTAGGACCAGGTGGGTTAGAGGCTTGGTTTCAACAATATGGGAGGCATAATAAGCAAGTTGTAGGTATCGCAGCATAGGCATAGCAAAAGAGCGAGCATCTAGCAAAGCAAAGATAGAAGTGATTTCGAGGGTATGATCATATTGCCTGAAATCCCGCAAGGAAGAAGAACGAGTCCATGAAGAAGACAAACGGACGTAGTCAAACGGGTCCTCACAAACACGACGTTACCGAAACCAACCCAAAGAGGCAAACACCGGAAAGAAGCACACAACATAGTAAACAAACCAACACATGAACATGGTATGATATGCGAGATGCGGTATGCGATGCATATGCATGATTAGCAAAGGAATGATTGAACCTGGCCTCAACTTGGAAATCCAAGAGTGCCGCTGGAAAGTTTAGGTGATTTCGGTTGAAATGGATATAAAGATCACCGAAATCGGATGCACGGTTTGGAAATGGCAAGCAAAACAAATATGGCACCGGTCTGCGATAAACAGCAAGTAGCCATCTAAATGCAACAAGTTAAATATGCTATAACACTCAATCATGGCAACAAAATACATGGCAGGGATCCACTCATGATGCTTGACAAAATATGAACACTGAACTACGGCTAATTCATCCATTAACAAGTTCAAACAAGCATGGAAAAAGAGCAATTGGTAAACAGGTTTCAGACTTTGTGAAATTAACACAAGCCTGGAATTTCAGATCAGGTAGCACACTTTGGAGCATGAAAACTATATGCAACGGGAACTTAACATGGCAAAGCAAGGCATGGCATGGAGCTACTCAAAGAGCTTAACAAAAGTCCCTTAGTGACCTTGAGCCAAAAGGGATTAGAAAATACAATTACAAGCATGTGAACAAGGAAAAAACATAATCAGGTTACAGACAGAAAAACTGGAACATGCAAAACTGTTAACGAGTAGGTATGTTTAGGAGCTCGATGCACTCACTACAGAGCAAGGCATGACAAACTAAGCATACACCCATCAAGAATACATATTATATAAGCTAGACATGGCAAGAACAACACCATAGCATGTACGGATCAACAACAACATCCTCGGCAAAACCGCTAACAAGTAGACAATCTGCCAGGATTCACGAAATAACAAAAGTAGAGCTTGATTGACTCAAGCTAGTGTCCTCCATAATTGCAAAGAAATACATGGATGGATAGAGAATCACAATATTAACAAATCATCCTTACTGATCATCCTCAAAAGAGGCACGGATCACTAGGAAACAACATGAACATATGGCATATTGATAAAAACAGATCAAGGACTTAGAGAAATACTAAGTCCTTGAAATCAGCATTAACGAATGCACCACTTTGCAAGCTTGTGCTAGTCACCACAAATATTACAAAAATACATGGATAGCACCTCTGTAAAGATAGCAAAACATATAACAAAACACATGTAGAGATTAGGAGCATATCATGCACACATTAAACATGGCAAAAATGACAAATAGCTATTTGGTGCAGCAGATCTGACAATAAACTCAAAATAGCACTCTTCCAACAGCATTTCGGGCATCAAGATGAGCTCAAAAGAAAATGATTCAATGAGATGAAATGATGTGCTCTCTGAGACGAACATTTTGATATGCTACACGCGCAAAACGGAGCTATGGATGCAAAGTTACGACGTGATGAACATGGTCATTTGAAACATGGCAATCTCGGGGACTTGGTAGAAATTATACCCTCTGCGAAAAGTCAATGGGACGAGGATATCCGGGACGAGGAGACCCGGATCAAGAGGGCCGCGTTTGGATGAGCTCCTAGTGGATCAACAACAACATCCTCGGCAAAACCGCTAACAAGTAGACAATCTGCCAGGATTCATGAAATAGCAAAAGTAGAGCTCGATTGACTCAAGCTAGGGTGCT
The DNA here is from genome assembly GCF_018294505.1 of Triticum aestivum. NCBI lineage: Eukaryota > Viridiplantae > Streptophyta > Magnoliopsida > Poales > Poaceae > Triticum > Triticum aestivum. The sequence goes on from NC_057812.1 coordinate 237,405,260, forward strand.
CCATAATTGCAAACAAATACATGGATGGATAGAGAATCACAATATTAACAAATCATCCTTACTGATTATCCTCAAAAGAGGCACTGATCACTAGGAAACAACATGATCATATGGCATATTGATAAAAACAGATCATGGACTTAGAGAAATCCTAAGTCCCTGAAATCAGCATTAACGAATGCACCACTTTGCAAGCTTGTGCTAGTCACCACACATATCACAAAAATACATGGATATCACCTCTATAAAGATGGAAAAACATATAACAAAACACATGTAGAGATTAGGAGCATATCATGCACACATTAAACATGGCAAAAATGACAAATAGCTATTTGGTGCAGCAGATCTGACAATAAACTCAAATAGCACTCTTCCAACAGCATTTCGGGCATCAGGCTGAGCTCCAAAGAAAATATGCAATGAGATGAAATGATGTTCTCTCTGAGGCGAACATTTTGATATGCTACACGTGCAAAACGGAGCTACGGATGCAAAGTTACGACATGATGAACATGGTCATTTGAAACATGGCAATCTCGGGGACTTGGTAGAAATTACACCCTCCATGAAAAGTCAACGGGACGAGGATATCCGGGACGAGGAGACCTAGATCGAGAGGGCCGCATTTGGATGAGCTCCCGGTGGATCTTGTCCTGATCCGCCGAATCTCGCCGGAGGAGATGACCGGAGACGTCGTGGCGGCGGAGGCGGCCGGAGTTGGAAGAAGAGGTCGAC